>NC_073257.2:48882368-49186973 GCF_029289425.2 Pan paniscus | reverse complement strand
GACATCTTAACCTAAAAAAGTGTAATTGTTACATCATTTGAGATTATTGAATTCTTTTATAGAACACAGAGATACAAATTAAGGGCATAAAGCTGACTACAGAATAGTCAGTAGCTTGTGAGAATCATTAGACTCAGAAAAGTAAGTTCAGCCTAAGTGTGTTGAACATGGATAGGAAGGGAGAAAAGGCCTAAGGAAGCATTAAGTAGTTATGGGGCACTAGATCTTCGTCAATTTTTGGTTACCTCCATTCTGGCCCCATATGTCTCCTACCTAGGATATGCAGACAAATCCCAGAGCATCTCAGCAGTTTCCAGTGAGCCCCAGCTGCTGGCCAGGAGTCCCTGAACATGTGCCTCTCTGTGGGAGGAAGTGAGTGCTAGCTTCAGGGCACTTACTAAGCCCCTTGCTCACCCTGCGCTCTGGACCTTGAAACCACACCACCGCAGGGCAGGGTTATGTGTCAGAGAAACAGGATATGTGAAGGTTGTGTAACACCGGATTCAGGTGTCATGGTCTTCTCATTTTGCTAGCTCCCTTTCCTAAGTTTATGAACCTATTTCCTCTCTTTCTCCTTGCATCTTGCTGTATGATTTAGCAAGCCATGTGACTTGAGCATCTTACTTGGGTCTGGGCACCATTCTGTCCCATGACCTCAGAGATAATCGGCTTAGAGCAAGCACACTTGGAGGCCACTGGGACTTCAAGAACCTATCCCATCACAACAGATATAATTGAGTCCACCTGGTGATGTTTCTGGATCAAGGAAAACATACTAAGTTGTCTTTCATACTCACATTAGATTTTTTAGCAACAAGAAGTTCAATCACACCCCAGCGAGCTGTTGCTGGTCAATGATACAAGTTGTTCCTATTTTCTTTGTGCCAGCTATCACCAAAACATCTGAATTATATTCTTAGCTCTGTGAATGTTAAAATTTTTACCCTCTTCAGACATTTGCCTCAGCAAATGTCTCATTAAAATTTCATGACTTTAAAGCAGTTTCTCTTGCTTTTAGCATTTAATGCTTTCTCAGACACTCTACTGTTTTGAAGAGGACAATAGTCTTACATGTAGCGTAATAACTTATGAGGCTCCCAGTGCTGTAGGCTAAATGCTTGCATCCCCAGAGAGAAAAATGGAAATTAACATTTTCCTCCATACCTCTCCATCTGCACGCCTCCCGCCTCAGTATATGGGCTCACAGATGTACGTGAAATTTTTTCCATTGCATGTAAAGTTTGCCCAGTAGTTTTAACATGTTATAAACAAGAATTGCTGGAACACTAAGTCGCATATGAATAGAGAAAAGCCAAGTTTCCAGCTAAGTCAGACAATTCCATTACTCTACTAAGTCATTCGCAGGCAGTAAAATGTGTGTTTAGAAGGCTAAAGTAATGGAGGTCTGTTGCTCTAGACTACTGAAAATTACAGACACACACACACACACACACACAAATATTTTAGATCCTCAATTGGTGTGTTTGAATAGGTGATTAGGCAGAAATAAATTCAACCATCAAGTAGACAGATTTTATTTTTGACTATAGTCTTCATGAGGAATCTGGTGCTTGGAACAGAAAAATCAAGATTCAGTCTTGGACCCTTGACATTCTCTGGTTTCTCATAAATAAACCTTGAGAATTTGATTAATGATGTTAAGCAGGGACTTAAGACATAAATGTCCTTGACCACAAAACAGTTCTTCTCTGCCTGTTGAAGGTTATTATTTTTCCTTAAGTGCTTGTTAAGAAAGAAGGACCTAAAAATGTGAAGAATGAAGGGGATCCCCACCACGGCCAAGCAGAACAGTGAAATCTGCATCTGACCCCATTGAGGGAGCAGTTAGGGCTATGTTTCCCTTAGGTTCAAAATATACAGTAAATTAATGTATTGGGTGTACATGTTACTAAATGTTTCTGGGTATAGCAAACCTTTCATAGATCTTAACATGAGATGACAACGTTATCACCATTTATATGGTTCCCCATGTCACAACAGACTATTTTTTTTTTGAGATAGAGTCTCGCTGTGTCACCCAGGCTGGAGTGCCATGGTGTGATCTTGGCTCACTGCAACCTCTGCCCCCCGGGGTTCAAGCAATTATCCTGCCTCAGCCTCCCGAGTAGCTGGGACTACAGGTGCGCACCACCACGTCTGGCTAATTTTTGTATTTTTAGTAGAGACAGGGTTTCACCATATTGGTCAGGTTGGTCTCGAACTCCTGACCCCATGATCCACCTGCCTTGACCTCCCAAAGTGCTGGGATTATAGGTGTGAGCCACCACACCTGGCCTTTTTTGTTTGTTTGTTTGTTTGAGACAGAGTCTCACTCTGTTGCCCAGGCTGGAGTGCAATGGCATGATCTTGGCTCACTGCAACCTCTGCCTCCCAGGTTCAAGTTATTCTCATCCTTCAGCCTCCCAAGTGGCTGGGATTACAGGTGTGAGCCACTATGTCTGGCTAATTTTTGTATTTTTAGTAGAGACTGGGTTTTGCCATGTTAGCCAGATGGCTAACTCAGATGATCCACTGACCTCGTCCTCCCAAAGTGCTAGGATTACATGCGTGAGCCACTGCACCTGGCCCGTGATAGACTTTATATGTACATCATAATCAGTAGCATAAAAATAAAATCCTTATATATACAATTTTTTACTTTTTATTAGCTAAACATGAGTAACTTTTTTTTTTTTTTTGAGACGGAGTCTCTCTCTGTTGCCCAGGCTGGAGTGCAGCGGCACGATCTCAGCTCACTGCAAGCTCCACCTCCCGGGTTCACGCCATTCTCCCACCTCAGCCTCCCGAGTAGCTGAGACTACAGGCGCCTGCCACCACGCCTGGCTATTTTTTTTTTTTTTTTGTATTTTTAGTAGAGATGGGGTTTCACCGTGCTAGCCAGGATAGTCTCCATCTCCTGAACTCGTGATCCACCTGCCTTGGCCTCCCAAAGTGCTGAGATTACAGGTATTGAGCCACTGTGCCTGGCCAAACATGAGTAATTTTTATATTCCATTTTGTTCCATGTTTTGACACCATGTAGGGATAATTTTAGCATTACTAATTAACAAATTATTTAAAATGTGAAACATTATCAAATGAGACCAATTTCTGCCAATGAACATACAATTTTTTCAAAAGAATTTTCACTTCCCATTCCTTGAAAAAAGGAAAAAGAAAACAAATTTTTAAAAAACCTACTGGGTGTCTAGTCTGTAGCAGGCCCTGTGTGAACCATTTTCACATATTACATCATTTTAGTTAATTTTTCTGCATCTCATAATGTCTTCTTTCTTCCCCTGTGCTCTGGTGGTTTATTGCCAATGTACACTGTACTAGAACATTACAAACTGGATATTTCTACAACAGGCATTTTTAGTCACCATTCTCATGCTCTGGAAAAGCTTAGCTGACACTTTATGAGGGCCTTGATTAAGTGACTAATGACTTGGTAATGATGACATCATACCTAGGCACACCAAACAGGATTTTTCTTTTTTGGAAAACTACACAAAGCCAACAGCTCTAACATAAATTGTTAGTGGCAATTGGGTTGATGAAATGAGAATTACATCATTTACAATTTAATGCCCTAGTTACATGTTTAAATTTAATATAAATTTAGAAGAAAAAATGCTAAATTCATAAAAATAAAATAAATTACTAATTATGAAATAAATCATAATATGAGATTTGTTGGTTATATATTTTTCTTCCACTGATAGGCGATAAAATAACACCTCATTTTTTAAAATGGAGATTTGCTTGATGATCAAATTAAACATTTAGCAGCTATTGACTGCCTATAATATGTATTATTCATTTAAAATCACTCAATTTTCTGAAGCTCCCATAAGCTTCCCATTTGTTATGTGAATAAGTAGTATGATTTCTAAAGACATTTTTAGCCCCATTTATCTAATGGCTCATGTATACCTAACAATTCTTAAAAAAAAAACTATAAAAGACACTATTTACAGATTCATTTTCCTGTTATTACATATATGCATGACTGTAATGGAAATAGAAAAATCCAATAGTACATAAAGCAAATACACTATTCATTTCTATCCAGAACTGTGGTGATTTTGGACACTGTAAAAATCTAAGTAATCTAAGCCTTTATTAGTCAGTAGAACTTACTAGTACTTTACCAGCCGATTTGTGCATTGTAATTACTAATTGTTAATGAACCAAGGTTTCCAACTCATTTCTGAAATATCTTGTTAAAAGTAAATATCTTTGCAAATGAATTGAACTATGAACATGGGGCACATAAGTTTATACATGGTCACTCTGAATACTTTAGTCATCTTAGAGAAGACTATTCCACAAATTGTTCATTCAGTGGTTCTTCACTGCTTACAGAATAAAACTTAAAATTATTTAAGACCGTCACAATTTGGATTATGTATAACTTTCTAAACGTATTTTTCACTGTTTCCTTTAGGCGCCTTGTGCTAGAGCAAAACTTAAATAGCAAACATTTTTAAGAAGTTCTCCAACTTGGCTGGGCACAGTGGCTTGTGCCTACAATCCCAACACTTTTTTGAACCCAGGAGTTGCAGCCCAGCCAGGGTAACAAAGCGAGACCCAGTCTCTACAAAAAATACAAAATTTAGCTGAACATGGTGGTACTTGCCTGTAGTCTTGGCTACTTGGGAGGCTAAGGCCGGAGAATTGCTTGAGCCCAGAAGGTCGAGGCTACAGTGAGCTGTGATCATGCCGTGGGTGACAAAGCAAGACCCTGTGAAAAAAGAAAAAGGTAGTTCTCCAACTTTATTTTTATTTTTTTAGAGCAGTTTTAGATTCATAGCAAAACTGAGCAGAAGATACAGATTTCTCATTTACTTCATGTGCCACATACACACAGCTTTTTTTACTATCAAAATCCCACACCAGGGTGCTGCATTTGTTACAGCTGATAAACTTACACTGACATACCATTATCACCCCAATAACATATCACCATTTACATTAGGGTTTACTCTTGGTGTTAATACATTCAATGGATTTTAACAAATGTATAATGACTTCGTTCTCCTTCAATATTGTTGTGGCTATTTTAGGTCTTTTGTTTTTCCATATAAATTTTAGAATCAATTTGTCAACATATTGAAAGTATCTTTCTAGAATTTTGTTTGAGATTGCATTGGACCTGTAAATCAAGTTGGGAAGAACTTGGTAATATTGTCTTCGTTTCCATGAACATGAAATATCTTTCAATTGTTTTAGTTTACCTTTGGTTTTATTCATCAGAGTTTTGTAGTTTTCCTCATTTTGTACATAATTTATCAATTTTTAACATAGTTATTATAGCTATATTTAAGTAATTTGTTTGAGTGCTAAAGTAATAACGTGTTTTAAAAGTTAAATTATATTTATTACTAGTATAAAGAAATACTATACTTATTAGTTCAAGGAGCTTTTTTGTCAGGACTGTTGGATCTTCTTGAGAGATAATTATGTAATCTGTGAATAAAGTCAGTTTTATTTCTTCCTTTCCAGTCAGTAATCCCTTTATTTCATTTTCTTGTCTTATTGCATTAGCTAGGACTTCTAGTACAATGTTGAAAAGGAGAGGTAACAGGAAATATCTTTGCAGAAGATATTTAACTTTCTCACCATTAAGTATGATGTTAGCTGCAGGGTTTTGGTAGTTGTCTTCATTAAGTTAGGAAAAGGTCTTTCTACTCCTAGTTTGCTGAGTGTTTTTAGAAGGTAAAATGGGTGTTGAATTTTATTAAATTTATTTTTTTTGTTTAGTGATGTGATCATGTGAGTTTTCTTCTTTAGTCTGTTTTGATTACATTACATACAAGTGATTTATTACATTAATTGACTTTTGAATGTTGAGCCAGCCTTGCATACCTGGGGCAAATCCCACTTGGTCAGGCTGTATAATTATTTTTATACACTATTGGATTGATTTGCAAATATTTTATTAAATATTTTTGTCTCTGTTTTCATAAGAGATAGTGGTCTATAGTTACCTTTTTTATAACATCTTTGTCTAGTTTTGGTATTAGGGCAATGCTGATGATTTAGAATGAGTTAGGAAGTATCCCTTCTGCTTCTTTCTGCTGGAAGAAAACATAGATAATTGGTATAATTTATTCCTCAAATGTTTGGTATAATTTATCAAGGAATGCATCTAGGCATGGTGGTTTCTGGTTCAAAAAGTTATTTATTGTTGACCAAATTTATTTAATACCCTTTGGCTATTTCTTTTTGTGTGTTTTGGCAAATTGTATCTTTCAAGGAATTGGCCTATTACACTTATGTTATTAACTTGTGGGCAAAAAGCTATTCACAATATTCCTTTATTATCTTTTTAATGTTTATGGGATCAGTAGTGATGTCCCTTCCTTCATGTCTGATATTAATAATTTGTGCCCTCTTTCTTTTTTCTTAGTTAGCCTGCCTACAGAATTATTGATTTTTATTTATCTTTTCAAATTACCAGCTTTTGGCTCCAATTATTTTCTCTATTGATTTCATATTTTCAGTGTTACTGATTTCTGCTCTAATTTTGTATGTTTCTTCTGTATACTTTGGATTTAATTTACTCTTCTTTTACTAGTTTCCTAAGATGTGGGCATAGATGATTGATTTCTTTTTTCTATGATATGTATTCAAACTTGTAAATTTCCCTCTGAACACTACTTTTGCTGAATGCCATAATTTTAGTAGATTGTGTTTTCATTTTTACTTACTTCAAAATATTTTTATATTTCTCTCAATATTGCTTTTTAAAGTCATGTGTCATTTAGAAATATGTTGTTTAATCTCTAAGTATTTGGGGATTTTCCAGTCATATTTCTGTGATTAATCTCCAGTTTAATTCTGTGGTAGTCAGAACAGACATTGTGTGATTTTTATTTTCTTAAACTTAAGGTTTTAGGTTCCAAATGCGGTCTATCTTGGTCAATGTTTCCTAAGAGCTTGAAAATATTTACTCTACTGTTGTTGGATGAAGTAGTCAATACATGTTCATTATATCCAACTGATTGGTGGTGTTACTGAGCTTTACACACACACACACACACACACACATATATATATGTATATATATATATATATATATTTTTTTTTTTTTGAGATGGAGTCTTACTCTGTCTCCCAGGCTGGAGTGCAGTGGCTCGATCTTGTCTCATTGCAACCTCCACCCCCCAGGTTCAAGCAATTCTCCTGCCTCAGCTTCCCGTGTAGCTGGGATTACAGGCATCTGCCACTGTGCCTGGCTAATTTTTGTATTTTTAGTAGAGATGGGGTTTCACCATATTGGCCAGGCTGGTCTCGAACTCCTGACCTCAGGTGATCCACCTGCCTTGGCCTCCCAAAGTGCTGGGATTACAGGCATGAGCCACCGCACCCGGCCCCAAGCTCATTCTTATTAATAATATACCTACCAATTCATGTGCAGTGCAAGTAACTTATAATAACAAAGTAATTTGAACTCCTCTCTCCTTTGTTTCATTGCTACCATTTATTTCATTTATATGTAAACATACATAAGTATGTGTGTGTGTCTCTGTGTGTGTATGAGCATGAATACTGGCATATGTTGTTGCTACTATTATTTTGAACAAGTTGTCATACAGTAGATCAATTGAGAATAAGTAGACTCCAGTTGCACACCTCACAGAGTTGATGTTTCTCCACCCGAAGACAGGGTATTTACCTCTCTCTACTTGCAGATTTTCTCCAACTATGCTTTGGGCAGACCTTACCCTCTTTTGACCTTAGAGCAATAAGCTAGAGAATGCCTGATTCCTGAAATAAGAACTTTAGATTTCTCAAAATACTTTTTGTGCACTTTTTCTAGATTATTGTGAACCCACACATTAGGTCTCTTACTCTCCTTGAGTTAACCATCCATTGGTATCTCATCATACATTATATATACTTGTTGGATGGCAATGATATACAACTACTTGTTATACTTTTGTGCTAATTATATTAAGAAATAGACTGAGCACGGTGGCTTATGCCTGTAATCCCAGCACTTTGGGAGGCCGAGGCAGGTGGATCACCTGAGGTCAGGAGTTTGAGACCAGCCTGGCCAACATGGTGAAACCTCGTCTCTACTAATAATACAAAAATTAACCGGGTGCGGTAGTGGGTCCCTGTAGTCCCAGCTACTTGGGAGGCTGAGGCAGGAGAATCTCTTGAACCCAGGAGGTGGAGGTTGCAGTGAGCAGAGATCGCAACACTGCACTCTAGCCTGGGCGACAGAGTGAGATTCCATCTCAAAAAAAAAAAAAAAAAAAAAAAAAAAAAAGAAAAGAAAAAAGAAAAAGAACTAACAAAAATTTCCTCAAACATTTATAGCAATGGTATTACATTATGAAAAGATTTGAAAATACGTCCATTTCATCAAAGTTTCACAGATGAAAACTGTCAAAAAGGTAGAATTAAGACACTATTGCTCCATATTTAATTTCACATGACAGATATACAGGGTTGATGTAGCCGAGCCATTTGATTTAAAATAAATGTACTGATAATTATTTAAAATGGGCAGGTCCTGTTTTTAAAGTTTATAATAAAATTTAATCAAGGAGAGTATCAAGGAGGCTATGACTATGAGATAAAGGGTAAATATTTTACCCTTTAGGTAGGAAACATAATTAGAAGTCATCATTCCAATCACATCTAATTTGCAGAATGGCTTACTGCTCTATGAAAAAAATAAAAAATAAAAAAACATGAAATGCCTTAGAATGCTATGCTGTATTGACATACCTCAACTCTCAGTAGACAAAAATTAAATCAGTTAACTATGTCTTTTTAAAACTCCATAAGATTTAATGTGACCATGATATTTTTGCTTCTTCCTCTATTAGGTGTGAACTGTACTATGAGTTTATAAAGGTGTTTTGGGAGAAACAGAATGTAGTCTTTGCCAAACATGACTGAGTAAGGATTTACAGAGGAGGATTTGTATAACTTAAGTCAATAAAGTCCCCAAAAGGAGTAATTGGAACATCTGGAGTCAATAATCTCATAGGACTAGTTCCCCCTGCTCAACTTCTCTTTTCTTTTGCTTCCTGGCAGGTTGTGCAGCCAATAACTCTAGGAAGTTATATTTGGTTTGAGAATTAAAATATATGTGGAGATGCAGCTGCAAATATCAGCTTAGGGTCAGAATGAGATCAACTATACAGAGAATTTCAGAGATGGATGTTGGAAATCAAATCATTTTATGTGTATTTTTTCCACAAAATAAATAGAACCATTGTTAGAAACAATAACATTTTAAAAAACAATATTTAAATAAAACAAGCACAGATCTTCTATAAAAATGATCTGGACTTGTGAAGTCAGGATCACGTATTAATCTGATTCGTCTCAATGCAGATCCAATTGTTGAAATACAAAGGAGCATTTTACCTAATCTCGCCAAGTACATTAAAATTGAGTTGAGGAACCAAAATCAGAAATTTTGAAAAAGAATGAGCTCTTCACTTCCTTCCCTTTAGAATATTGTATCATTTTCTAACCAGTTGCTCAAGCCAGAAACCCAATAGTTATCCTTGACTTGTTTCCTTATCATTGGTTTTTCTAACTATGAAACATAAAAATGAAGACTTGGGATTCTTTTTGCATTTTCTTTTAATATAATTTTGCTTGTTGGATTTAGTAGAATGAGGTCAAGAAGGGTAGAGATTTTTGCTTTTTTTGTTTCCAATCTGCACGGCACCTGAAATGATAACCAGTATGTTGGAGGTGCAAAAAAATATTTGTTGAAATGTTCATAGGTGACACCCCTGAGCAGTAAAAGATGCAATGAAATCAGTCTATATTTATCATGATATGAAAAAAATAGACAAAAGTTTTTCACTTCGGGTAAGTTACTTAACTTTTTCAAATCAAAGTTTTTACAAAGTAGAGGTTAATAAGAGTACCAATAACATATGATGAAGATACACATCATTGGTGCTCAAATCCTCTCCTCACTCCTCTTTCTCCTAATGTATCCTCATTGGGCAATAGAAGGCATGAATGCTGGCACAACCAAAAGAAAATAGCAGTTTTCATGGTGGCATGACTGAAGTAAAATGGAAGCACTGGCTCACTGGGAGTAACCAGAGACAGAGTGAGCGGGGTTGGGGTGAATGAAAGGCTCAGAATAGTGTGAGTGTCAGACAACAGAGTTCAGCCGGGAATCATTTTCTGAAAATAGCTATTGCAGGCAGTAGACCCTGCAGGGTATTATCTTATCCAAACATATTTGTCATTCCCTAGTAAGGGGGCTAAGATATGGCGGGGTGGGGGGCGGGGGGGGGAATTCACATGCCTTGATTTATCTTTGTCATTTTTTGATCTGAAGTTCCATCAAAGATTGATTAGTTGAAATTGTCAGACACTGAACCACAAAGTGGCTGCTAACTTAGCAACTTAAATAGACAAAGTTTGAGAACAGTATCAACTCTGCAGCCTGCAGTGACTGCCACCAAAACATATAATATGATTAAAACTCCATTACTAAGATACAGGACTATCAGCTCAATATGATCACCACCTGCTGGGAACTGGGATCTCTAGGGATATGATACACAGAAAAGAAGGAAAGAATGAGAGAGAACAAAGAAAAAACAACACATATACCTGTAAAATCATAAAATATCATTCTCTCAGAATTTCAACCCTGGAATCACATTATCAAATGCACATAAAATCAGATGTTTTCATTCTAATCATGTCTGTTATTATTTGTGACCAAATATCCATTCCAAGAGCAGAAGAGATCATTTATTGATTAGCTGCTTTGGAATATTTACTTATTAAGAGGTCTTTTAAAATTTCCATTCCTGGCGGGCCCCAGCGGACTCCCGGGCTCCGGTGCTCAGGGCTCGGGGCTTGGGCGTCGCCGGCGAGCGCATGCCCTTCCCTGAAGCGCGGCCTCTTGGCCTGGAGCTGGGACCAGTTAGGTAACGGCCCCGGGGGCCCGCAGTGGAGAGTGAGCGGGGCTTTCCCTGCCGGGCCAGCCCAGCGCGCTCGCTCCTGGCTGGGCGGGTTATTCACTATAAACAATATCCACCCAACACAAGCAGAGTTTATTCCTACTTTGAATGCCGTGAAAAGAAGACAGAAAACTCCAAATTAAGGAAGGTGAAATATGAGGAAACAGTATTTTATGGGTTGCAGTACATTCTTAATAAGTACTTAAAAGGTAAAGTAGTAACCAAAGAGAAAATCCAGGAAGCCAAAGATGTCTACAAAGAACATTTCCAAGATGATGTCGTTAATGAAAAGGGATGGAACGACATTCTTGAGAAATATGATGGGCATCTTCCAATAGAAATAAAAGCTGTTCCTGAGGGCTTTGTCATTCCCAGAGGAAATGTTCTCTTCACGGTGGAAAACACAGATCCAGAGTGTTACTGGCTTACAAATTGGATTGAGACTATTCTTGTTCAGTCCTGGTATCCAATCACAGTGGCCACAAATTCTAGAGAGCAGAAGAAAATATTGGCCAAATATTTGTTAGAAACTTCTGGTAACTTAGATGGTCTGGAATACAAGTTACATGATTTTGGCTACAGAGGAGTCTCTTCCCAAGAGACTGCTGGCATAGGAGCATCTGCTCATTTGGTTAACTTCAAAGGAACGGATACAGTAGCAGGACTTGCTCTAATTAAAAAATATTATGGAACGAAAGATCCTGTTCCAGGCTATTCTGTTCCAGCAGCAGAACACAGTACCGTAACAGCTTGGGGGAAAGACCATGAAAAAGATGCTTTTGAACATATTGTAACACAGTTTTCATCAATGCCTGTATCTGTGGTCAGCGATAGCTATGACATTTATAATGCGTGTGAGAAAATATGGGGTGAAGATCTAAGACATTTAATAGTATCGAGAAGTACACAGGCACCACTAATAATCAGACCTGATTCTGGAAACCCTCTTGACACTGTGTTAAAGGTTTTGGAGATTTTAGGTAAGAAGTTTCCTGTTACTGAGAACTCAAAGGGTTACAAGTTGCTGCCACCTTATCTTAGAGTTATTCAAGGAGATGGAGTAGATATTAATACCTTACAAGAGATTGTAGAAGGCATGAAACAAAAAATGTGGAGTATTGAAAATATTGCCTTCGGTTCTGGTGGAGGTTTGCTACAGAAGTTAACAAGAGATCTCTTGAATTGTTCCTTCAAGTGTAGCTATGTTGTAACTAATGGCCTTGGGATTAACCTCTTCAAGGACCCGGTTGCTGATCCCAACAAAAGGTCCAAAAAGGGCCGATTATCTTTACACAGGACGCCAGCAGGGAATTTTGTTACACTGGAGGAAGGAAAAGGAGACCTTGAGGAATATGGTCAGGATCTTCTCCATACTGTCTTCAAGAATGGCAGGGTGACAAAAAGCTATTCATTTGATGAAATAAGAAAAAATGCACAGCTGAATATTGAACTGGAAGCAGCACATCATTAGGCTTTATGACTGGGTGTGTGTTGTGTGTGTGTGTGTGTGCATGCACACACACACACCTGTGTGTATGTAATACATAATATTTATTGTACAGATGTGTGGGGTTTGTGTTTTATGATACATTACAGCCAAATTATTTGTTGGTTTATGGACATACTGCCCTTTCATTTTTTTTCTTTTCCAGTGTTTAGGTGATCTCAAATTAGGAAATGCATTTAACCATGTAAAAGATTAGTGCTAAAGTAAGCTTTTTAGGGCCCTTTGCCAATAGGTAGTCATTCAATCTGGTATTGATCTTTTCACAAATAACAGAACTGAGAAACTTTTATAGATAACTGATGATCACATAAAACAGATTTGCATAAAATTACCATGATTGCTTTATGTTTATATTTAACTTGTATTTTTTTACAAACAAGATTGTGTAAGATATATTTGAAGTTTCAGTGATTTAACAGTCTTTCCAACTTTTCATGATTTTTATGAGCACAGACTTTCAAGAAAATACTTGAAAATAAATTACATTGCCTTTTGTCCATTAATCAGCAAATAAAACATGGCCTTAACAAAGTTGTTTGTGTTATTGCACAATTTGAAAATTATGTCGGAGCATACCCTATAGAATTACTAACCTTACTGCCCCTTGTAGAATATGTATTAATCATTCTACATTAAAGAAAATAATGGTTCTTACTGGAATGTCTAGGCACTGTACAGTTATTATATGTCTTGGTTGTTGTATTGTACCAGTGAAATGCCAAATTTGAAAGGCCTGTACTGCAATTTTATATGTCAGAGATTGCCTGTGGCTCTAATATGCACCTCAAGATTTTAAGGAGATAATGTTTTTAGAGAGAATTTCTACTTCCACTATAGAATATATACATAAATGTAAAATACTTACAAAAGTGGAAGTAGTGTATTTTAAAGTAATTACACTTCTGAATTTATTTTTCATATTCTATAGTTGGTATGACTTAAATGAATTACTGGAGTGGGTAGTGAGTGTACTTATCTTAAATGTTTCAATTCTGTTATATTTTTTATTAAGTTTTTTAAAAATTAAATTGATATTAAATTGTAAAAAAAAAAAAAAAGTTCCATTCCAACAAAGTTTTTCTGCATGAGGTTATCAGGACATAAATATTCCAAAGTTTTTATTCACTTCAGCAGTTCAGGTTAGTTCTTCTAACTTGAATTAATTCTGTTAGTTCAAATAATAGACCATAAATTCTGATTAATGAATGAATATCAATGTTGTTTTATTAAAAGTATTATTAATTCTTATCAAAGTGTGTACTATGTTCACACTTAAAATCCATAGAACCTTGTGGTCACCTATTATTTATTTCATGGAAGGTACTTGTGAGGATGCATTACATTGAATTGGCTTTTATTTCTACTCACAGTCCAGAGACTGGAATGGGAATACCAAGAGTACAGTCTTTAATAAATTTAGAATATGGTCTGGTTTGGGGGGCAAATGATGTGCCAGTGCTGTAACTTTGAAACAAACTTTACTCTTTCTGTTTGATTATGGTTCAATAGCTTACAAAATATGTTCTTTTGGATTTTCATCAAATTCTTACATAGTAGAAGCTTAAAATATATTGTTACATTAAGTAGGTATACCTTGACTTATTTTTAGTAACTTATATCTTTTAGAACAGTTTTACTTCATAACAGTTTACAGAATTATGTCAAACATTATAAGGAGATTTTGCACAAATACCCACACTCCTTTTTCTCTATTATTATTGTTATTACTATTATTACTGTTTTTTTGAGACAGAGTCTCGCTCTGTTGCCAGGCTGGAGTGCAGTGGTATGATCTTGGTACACTGCAACCTCCGCCTACTGGGTTCAAGCGATTCTCCTGCTTCAGCCTCCCAAGTAGCTGGGATCACAGGCACATGCCACCATGCCCAGCTAATTTTTGTATTTTTAGTAGAGATGGGGTTTCACCATGTTGGCCAGGACAGGCTCAATCTCTTGACCTTGTGGTCTGCCCACCTCGGCCTCCCAAAGTGTTGGGATTACAGGTGTGAGTCACTGTGCCTGGCTTCAGTTTTCTCTATTATTATTATTATTTGAGACAGAGTCTCGCTCTGTCACCCAGGCTGGAGTGCAGTGGTGCAATCTCGGCTCACTGCAAGTTCTGCCTCCTGGGTTCATGCCATTTTCCTGCCTCAGCCTCCTGAGTAGCTGGGACTACAGGTGCCCGCCACCACACCCAGCTAATTTTTTATATTTTTAGTAGAGATGGGGTTTCACCGTGTTAGCCAGGATGGTCTCGATCTCCTGCCGTGATCCACCCGCTGTGGCCTCCTGAAGTGCTGGGATTACAGGCACGAGCCACTGCGCCCGGTCAATTTTCTCTATTATTAACAGCTCACATTAGAATGGTACATTTGTCATGTTTAATGGACCAATATTGACACATCATTATTAACTCAAGTCCATGCTTTATTCAGATTCACTCAGTTTTTCCCTAATGTCTGTTTTCAGTTGTGGGATTCCATTCAGAATGCCACATGACACTTGCCATGTCTCCTTAGGTGTCTTGACTGTGACAGTTTCTCAGACTTTTCCTATTTTTGATGACCTTGACATTTCTGAAGATTACTAATGAATTATTTTGCAGCATATCCTCAGTTTGCATTTTAAATATCCCCTTCGTGATTAGACTGAAGTTATGGGTTTGGGGAAATAAGACTATAGAGGTAAAGTGCCATTCTTCTCACATTAAGAGTACATACTACAAACATGATTTATCACTGTGCATGTCAACCTTAATCCCCTGGTCTGAAGTACTGCTCGCGAGGTTTCTCCACTCTAAAATTAGTCTTTTCTTTTCTCTTTTAGTATTGTCATCTTTGGGAAAAAGTCATTGTGCACAATCCACAAATGAGGAGTAGAAAGTTCTGTTTCACCTCCTTAAAGGCAGGGGATCTGCAAAGATTATTTATCACTATTCTGCACTGAAGATTCATTTATTCCCCATGATTTTAAAATGTATTCAATAATTTATTTATATCAATAAAGATTCAGGGATATTTATTTTATTCTTTGGGTTATAATCCCATACTACTATATCAGTTAAGTTGTTTTAGCTTTGGCCATTGAGAGACCTTTCAGTTGGATCCTGTATCTGTTTGACACATTCCCATCACTGTGATATTTTCCTTCTTTTGAGCACTTTCCATTTTCTAGCACCACAAGTTGCTCTAGGCTTAGCTTTTGCATTACCTGACCCAATCCCAGGAGAAGCCAGTTATCCAAGGATAGCTGGTTACTTTTCTTGAGAATGGCATTAGAAAACAAGATCAAGGTGCTAGATGTACTCTTTGCTACTGCAATGTCATTGATTCTGGGCCCTCTTATTGACATAGCAAAGAATTAGAAGTGTGTGTACTAACCTGCATATATACACATATCTTACATTATATCTGCATATAACCATCTCTGTCTACATTAACCTAAACACGAGTTCATACTGATATCTCCACTCTAATTCATTACCCATGGAGCATTCTAGCTTCCTCCCATTGCTCATCTATAACTTTCAACTACAACACTTGAGAAACATGGTTTTTTTAATCATCAACAATTCATTTGTTTAATTTTAAAATTTCAGTATGTATGTGTATTAGGTTCTCTAGAGAAACAAAACCAATAGGATATATATGTAGATACATAACATGGAATGTTTTAATAAACATTGACTTAGACTTATGGTGGCTAAGAAATTCTACAATATGCTGTCTGCAGGCTGGGGAACCAGGAATGCTGGTGGTATAATTTTAGTCTGTATTTGTAGGACTGAGAACTAAGGGAGCCAACAGTGTAACTCCAAGTCCAAGACCAAAGGCCTGAGAACCACAAAGGTGGGTGGGGAGGTCGGAGGGAATTCTTGTAAGTCCTGGAGTCCAAAGGCCCAAGAACCTGGAACTCTCATGCCCATGGGCAGGAGAAGATGGATATTCCAACTCCAGAAGAAGAGAAAACAAATTCGCTCTTCTTCTGCTTTTTTGTTCTATGTGGACCCTCCACAGGTTGAATAATACCTGCCCAAGCTGGTAAAGGCAAATCTTTTCTCAGTCTACTAATTCAAGTGATAATCTCTTCCAGAAACACTTTCACAGACATACCCAGAAATAATGTTTTACCAGCTATCTAGGTATCCCTTAGCACAGTCAACTTGACGCCTAAAGTTAATCATTACAGCATGTGTAACAGTTCAGAATTGTTAACACGAAACCGTGTGGAGAACAACTTCATCAATTAGATTACAGTGCTTATGTACAGTTCCTTTTGGCCTTAGTTTCAGATAATTCACTCTTTTTTCCAGAATTATTTAGGTCAGGACAGTATTCCCATACTGCTTTCTGTGAGGTTGTTTCTGATATTTGTAATCAATTTAGATTATTCTGTCACATTCTACATTCTATTCATTGTATGGATACACCACAGTTTATTGATCTGTTTGTTCCTTTAAAATATATTGTGGCTGCTTTCAGTTGCTATAAATATGTGTGCATAGGTTAATGTGTGGACGTAAGTTTTCATCTCATTTTGGTAAATATCTAGGAATGTGATTTCTAAAACATGTGGTAAGACTACGTTTAGCATTGCGAGAAACTGCCAAACTGTCTTCCACATTGGTAGTGCCATTTACCATTCTCATGGGAGTTCCTGTTGCTCCACATACTAGACAGAAATTGGCATTGTCAGGTTTTTATTTTTTGATGTTTTGTTTTAGTTTGGTGTGGTTCTTAGCCATTTAAATCATTATGCAGTGTTTTCTCATTGCTGTTTTTTTTTTTTGCAACTTTTCATTGCATTTGATTTCAATTTTCTAATAAAAAGTGATGTTAAGCATCTTTTCATTTTGAAGTTGAAACCAGAAGTAACCTAGTAAGATTCTAACTTGTAAAATTCTCCTTAGTCCCTTATTAGAATGCAGGACATTACTAAATATGAAAAAGCTAGCCAGGCGCGGTGGCTCACGCCTGTAATCCCAGCACTTTTGGGAGGCCAAGGCAGGTGGATCACAAGGTCAGGAGATCAAGACCATCCTGGCTAACACGGTGAAACCCCGTCTCTACTAAATATACAAAAAATTAGCTGGGCTTAGTGGCGGGCACCTGTGGTCCCAGCTACTCGGGAGGCTGAGGCAGGAGAATGGCTTGAACCTGGGAGGCGGAGCTTGCAGTGAGCCGAGATTGCACCACTGCACTCCAGCCTGGGCAACAGAGCGAGACTCCATCTCAAAAAAAAAGAAAGAAAGAGTCGAGAGGCATCATCGTCTTTTTCTGTTGTTTGCCGTTAGTCAGGAATCTACCCAGTAGTTCACCTCCAAGGGTCATGGGACTTCTAGGTATTAAATTGCCTCTAAGAATTATTGATTACTTAGTTAAGAGAATACACAAATGCACTCCTAGAGGGCACAAATAAGGTTTTTTTGGTTTTTTTGCCCCTTCTGGTAATTCTGTATAAAATCTATGAAATTGAAGTAGGAAGTTTATCAAAAAAGGCGTTGGAGGTTAAAAAGCACTAAACATATAAATATTTCTGAAGTTACTGGTAAATATAATATAATGAAAAAGCTATTTTGAAGACCCTGCAATCCTTTTTTTCAAATTACACAAGTATTTTATGTATTTATTTATTTATTTATTTATTTATTTTTTGAGATGGCATCTCGCTCTTGTCACCCAGGCTGGACTGCAGTTGCGCGATCTTGGCTCACTGCAACCTCCGTCTCCCAGGTTCAAGCACTTCTCCTGCCTCAGCCTCCCAAGTAGCTGGGATTACAGGTGCCCACTGCCATGCCTGGCTAATTTTTGTATTTTTAGTAGAGATGGGGTTTCACCATGTTGCCCAGGCTGGTCTCAAACTCCTGACCTCAGGTGATCCACCCACCTCAGCCTCCCAAAGTGCTGGGATTACAGGCATGAGCCACCATGCCCAGACAGTATTTTTATTTTTTAAAGAAGATATAATTTTGATGAAATTTTAGATTGGTAAAAGATAACTTTGCCAACCCATTGAACTGTCATTACACAAAAGTAAAACTGTCCCAGAGCTGACAAACACAACATGGATTTGAACTGCACTGGTCCACTTACATGTGGATTTTCTTCTGCCTCTGCCATTCTTGAAACAGCAAGACCAGCCCTTCCTCTTCCTCCTTCTCCTCAGCCTACTCAACCTGAAGATAATGAAGATAAAGACCTTTATGATGATGATTCACTTCCATTTTATGAATAGTAAATATATTTTCTCTCCCTTATGATTTCCTTAATAACATTTTCTTTTCTCTAGCTTATTTTATTGCAAGAATACAGTCTATATATAAAATCAAAGTATGTGTTAATGAACTTTTTATTGGTAAGACTCCTGGTCAACAATAAGCTATTAGTAGTCAAGTTTTGGGGGACTCAAAATTTATATGTGGATTTTTGTCTGTATGGGGGGGTTGCTGGCTCTAATCTCCATGCTGTTTAAGGATCAACTATATATCATATTAAATGGTGTCATTTTAAATGAACTGAAGTGTTTGTTAATTGTTTTCTGGGTGACTCTGATAAACCCCAATTAATTAATGATCTTAATAATAGTTCGGTTATGTGTCACTTTAAGAAAGAACTGTGAATTTTGTTTTTAAGGAAGGTTTCCTTCTGTCTTTGCAGCCGTGTTATAGTATATTAGTATGTGAACAAGCATTGTAATATAATTCACAAAATTTAAAATAGATTTATTTTAGGATATGGCAAATCTTTTTCCCCCTTAAATTATTATCTAACAGTGACATCAAATATAAAAGATGCCTAATTTTTATTGACAAACAGACATTAGGAATAAGCCAAAAAAAATCCCAAAAAGAGACATTACAATAACTTGAAATGTTTTTACAGCTGCTGATATCATACCATTCCTTCACAAGATCCCTTTTACTTATACGCTAGGCAGTAACCTCAGAAACAATTAGAGAAGTATGTTTCTTTGAGCTGGATAATTAAATGCCAAGAAAACTCACCACTCAATATGTAATTCACTCAACATCTTGTTGTTTGAAGGAGCCAGTGTTCATACATAGGATGGATTGAATTCCTAACAACATCTGGCATGAGCAGTGGACTTGGCCCTCACCATAATAGCATTACATTCATGGTCAGACTGACAGCTAAATGGATGGATGGAGCTTGTCTGCAACGGGCCAGATTCATGACTAGAGCATAATGAATCAGAACGTTATAACCTCTGGTCACATACATGCTGGCCTGTTGCTCCTTACAGGCTCTATCAGGGGATATGGAGTAAATTTCTGTTGTCAGATCTAATGGTAAAGGATTCTGGCTTCTAAGTTACTGGGAAAGTAAAGTAGAGTTTCCATTCCAATAATCTGGATCAAAACATTTCCTGATTGCTGTGGTCAATTTATTCTGTCACTTAATTAAGCCCAAAGCATTGCAAATCATGTCAGTAAGCAAAAGAGAGACTGCCTCCTCAACCTTGAAACCAGTCCTTGAGACAAATATCTTATAAAGTTAGTTAAGTTCTAGGATATGAATTAAAGGAGATTTTCTCTAGGGCTTTTTTTTTTAAATTGGTTAAACAGGATTAAAGCAAATGGCAAACAAAGAATTAAGAGTTACAAGAGAAATCAAAATGCAAGCTCACATTCATACAAAGGAATGAGAAGCAGAATCTCACCACAGAAGTTCCCCCACACAATGGAATAAAAATCTGAAATCCGGGAAAAGGATTAACAAAGTAATTCATATCATTTGAACTTTTTCTTCAGCTTTGAAAGTTAGTTGTAAAGTTTTCTGAGTTAAGGGCTCTTGGATAGTGAAAAGAACTAATATTCATTGATTTTTGTTTGTTTTTCCATTTTTTAGTATATTCCTTTCCTTTACTTCAATATATGCAAGCTTTAGCAAAGCCCAAAGTGACTGAAAAGAGAGTTATAATAATGTGGCCTTTGTTGATAGCTATGCATCACACTTCTGTGTATCCAAAGTTAACATTTGTTCGCGATATTAAATTATCCTTGTCACTCATTATGTTTTATAAAGTTCCGCAGGGAGAATTATAACTAAGCTCGTGTTTGCAAGCATTTGTAGGTGTCTGCTGTTAATGTGCATGGAGTAAATAGTTTCACTGCCCTGCACTCTTCATTCTTTCCTCGGAGTTTTGAAGACACGATGATATGCCTCAAGAGAGTGGCTGTTTCCTGACGACATGCATTTATTAAGGAAATGTACATAAACTTCACGGCGAGGCAGGTAGCACTTTTTTAAGGAGGCGAACAGATTAGAACACATTGCATAATGACTTCCAGAGCAGAGAGCTCTGTATTTTAGAACACTGAAACTATCATTTGAGTATTTGTTAGGTCAATTTGCAGCAGTTTCACTAGGAAGAGACCATTCAAGAGGCATTACAAAATATAGCTACACAGTTGAAAAGCGAACATGAGGGTTTTAGTGTCCTGCAAGTTGCTCTGTAACACACATTCTGGAAAAATGCTGTAGCTAAGCAGAGAGAGAGAGAGAGAGAACACGCCACTGATTCTTTTCCAATAAGTTAAAACCACGTAGTAGTTAGATTTCAGATTATGATAGGAGGATGGCTATATAGATGTGAAAACTGCAAAACTGTACCTTGATTTCAGCTTTAATCAGTACATTCAGGGCATTTTAAAGCTATTAAGAGTGTTTAATAGTTGATGGCACTGGTGGACAATTTTGCAACTAATGACATAAATTATACAAAGTATTTCTTAAACCTTTTTTATCTACTAGGATTTACTTGTTTGACTCAATTCTGTAATAATTAAAACATCATCAGCATCTCAAAGTTGTTTCAAAGTTTTCAAAGCTGTGTATTCCACTCCAAAGCCTATAATAGTAATGTGGGTGTTCTGTCCAAAAGGTTAAATGAATATGGAGGAATAAAATATAATATGGAGGAGACACCTTTGCATATCATTTTAATTTAACTATATTCACATAATGCTGGCATATGTGTCAACAAATAGTGATTTTGAGACCTACAGAACCATTCAGTCTTATGGAAACTTTCAGTCTTTTTTTGTTTGTTTTGAAACAAAGTCTTGCTCTGTCGCCAGGCTGGAATGCAGTGGTGTGATCTCTGCTCACTGCAACCTCCACCTCCTGGGTTCAAGTGATTCTCCTGCCTCAGCCTCCCGAGTAGGTGGGATTACAGGTGCATGCCACCACACCCAGCTAATTTTTGTATTTTTAGTAGAGGCTGGGTTTCACCATGTTGGCCAGGATGGTCTCAATCTCTTGACCTCGTGATCTGCCCGCCTCGGCCTCCCAAAGTGCTGGGGTTACAGGCGTGAGCCACTGAGCCCAGCCCCCCTTTCAGTCTTATAATGGAAGCATATCATCCAATTTTTTAAGGAAAAAGAGCTACTCTCTGGCTAATTACATTAGCCCATCAGAAGATGAAAGTATTCATAGAGTTTTTACTTGACTATTTTATCTGCCATCGGGCAATGTTTTTCAAGAAATATTTCAAAACTTTACTTGGAAAATATTGCTTGTTTTAGGAAAAAATAAATCAAAGTATGAAGAAATATTTAAATATGAAAATTGTAATTTTCATTGCTTTTCTAAAAAGAAGAAACAATTGATAAGGCCCCAATTATATCCTTTGTGTAAGGCCTTTTCCCTTTCTTCACTATGATCTGGGAAAGTAGAGATCAATCTCTGCAGTTCAGTAGTGTTCCTAAGAAATGGAGTGATGGCTGTTCTTTCACGCTGCCCTGTAAATCAGAGGTTTCACTTATTTACTGGCCATAGAACTGGTGTGTACATAAAAACCATTAACTAGGCTACATTCACACAAAGGAAACATGTTTTTAATTTGGTATTTTGCGGTATCTATGGTCCCAAAGAATACATACAATAATTGACTTTCCACACCAGTGATTCTAGAATCATGAAAACGCAAATGCACAGAGACATAAAGAAAAGAAATGACAGTAAATCTCCATCTTTAAGCCAAGTGAAGCATGTTGGCTTCTTGCAGTCTAAACTTTTCTGACGTTGCTTTAAAAGAATCCAAATTCCAATATAACTGTATGTGCAATGGTTAGAAAGCGCACACTATCAATTCACTGCAGCACTAAAAATGCCTTCTCTTTTATAAGAGGTCACTATGCATTTGTTTTCTGAAGGACAACTTTTTCATCTTACAAGGAAAAGGAGGCGATATGCTGTATCCTAAGCACCTACAACAGTGATTGGAAAACAGGGAATGGATAAGCTTTTGTTGAATTAATAAATACATGACTAAGATGTCTATGTAATGTCAATGCATTTTTACTTCCAGTTAGCAATTTTAGCATGGGCTTTGTGGTATTATTTAATAGGCCACATTTACAGCCATTACAATTTTTGAATTGTTATTGATACTACCTAATGTTCAAAATGGCAAAGGAAAGTACATGTGAAATAGAGTTTCTCAATCTGAAAATCATAGTTCCATTATTTTAAATATTTTTCTCTTTTATGGACCTAATATTCTAGAGGAAGAAGGGAGGTAAATGCTATATAGTAAATAAATAGGTAAATGTTAAATACAACTTTGAATAGTCTTCAATGAATGGAAAAGGGGAAATTTTAGTATGGAATAAGAGGGATTTGGCTAAAGGGAGAGATGCTGAGACCCCTGGAACAGTCAGCCATGGCACTGCCTGGGGTGGCTGCTTTAGGTGCAGAGGCCTTCAGGGAGAACAGCCAGTTGGAAGGGCAGACCTGCCGGGGTGGCTCTGGTGTGGATACCAAGGGGGCGAGTGCTGCTGTCGAGTCAGAAAGGCAGCAGATCTGGTAGAGCTTGTGAACCACGGTAACGAGTTTCAATGCATATAATTCAAAGAGCAGAGAGATGAACTTAGTTCCTTTGGAGACAGCAGTGTTTATGAGCCTGCTGAATGAAGAGGCCACCACAGAAGAGGTATATTGTCCCTGGTATTAGGATAAAAGATAATTTTTATTTTTTCCATTGTATTGTATTCTGTATTTTATAACGATTCTTATAATGTTACATTTTAGTAAAAAAAAAATCCCTGAAAAACGAGGCCACATACATAAAAAATAGGAAGGAATAGCTAATGTTGCAGAAGGAAAACTAGACGACAGTGATATCCAGGAAAAGAGAGAATTTTAGTATGAAAAAAGCTGGTTCACTGTGTGAAATACCACTGAGAAGTCAAATAAAATAAACATATAACATTGTCCGTTGGTTTTGAAAATGTGTTAGTAGTGGCTTGCACCTATAGTATTAGTCTGCTTAGGGCTGCCATAACAAAATACTGCAGACTAGGTGCCTTAAACAACAGAAATGTGTTTTCTTACAGCTCTGGAAGTTGAAAGTCTGAGGTCAGGATAGGGTTGGTTTCTCCTGAAGCCTCTCCACTTGGCTTGCAGACAGCCGTCTTCCCGCTGGGGACTCACAGGACGTTTTCTCTCTGCTGGTGTATTCATAGTATCTGTATGTCTGCATCTCCTCTTCTTATAAGGACATTAGTCAGATTGAATTAGGGTCCACCCTAACAGCCTCATTTTAACTTAATTTCCTCCTTCCAGACCCAATCTCCATAAACAGTCACACTCTGAGATACTGGGGCTTAGGACTTCAGCATACGAATTTCGTGGGAGCACAATTCAGTCCATAACAGCATATAATTGATTCCAGTTATTCACAGATTCTGTACTGATGAATTTGCCTACTTGCTAAACTTTATTTGTAACCCCAAAACTAATACCCGCTGTGCTTTAGGAACCATTTGCAGATGTTGGGAAACATGGGACCCGCCCATGCTTGTGCTATCAGCCGAGTCAAACAAGGCAATACTCTGCTTTAGTGTTCAAGCTCGCAGACTGTAAACAAGTGCCCTTTTAAAGGTCTGTGCAGGCCGGGCGCGGTGGCTCATGCCTGTAATCCTGCACTTGGGGAGGCCGAGGCGGGCGGATCACGAGATCCACGAGGTCAGGAGATCGAGACCATCCTGGCTAACACAGTGAATCGCCGTCTCTACTAAAAATACAAAAATTAGCTGAGCGTGGTGGCGGGAGCCTGTAGTCCCAGCTACTCGGGAGGCTAGGCAGGAGAATGGCGTGAACCAGGGAGGTGGAGCTTGCAGTGAGCCGAGATGGCGCGACTGCATTCCAGCCTGGGGGACAGAGCAAGACTCCCTCTCAAAAAAAAAAAAAAAAAAAAAAAATATATATATATATATATATATATATATAGTTCTGTGCAAAGCCACACTATTGCATTTTTGTGCTTCCTGTAGGTGATTTTACTGTTTGAAATGGCCCCTGAAGGTAGTGCTGAGGTGTTGCCCCATGTTTCTAAGCACAAGAAGGTTGTGATATGCTTTATGGGCAAAATTCATGTGCTAGATAAGGTTCATTCAAACATAAGTTATACTGCTATTGGCCAAGAGTTCAAAGTTAATGAATAAGCAATATATATTAGCTTATTTTTTTATTTTTATTTTTTATTTTTTTTTTTTGAGACGGAGTCTCGCTCTGTTGCCCAGGCTGGAGTGCAGTGGTGCGATCTCAGCTCACTGCAAGCTCTGCCTCCCGGGTTCACGCCATTCTCCTGCCTCAGCCTCCCAAGTAGCTGGGATTACAGGTGTGTGCCACCACGCCTGGCTAATTTTTTGTACTTTTAGTACAGATGGGGTTTCGCCGTGTTAGCCAGGATGGTCTCAATCTCCTGACCTTGTGATCCACCTGCCTTGGCCTCCCAAAGTGCTGGGATTACAGGCGTGAGCCACCGCACCCAGCCTGGCTTACGTATTTTTTTAAGAGACAGGGTCTCATTCTGTCACCCAGGCTAGAATGCAGTGGCATGCACGATCATAGCTCACTGCAGCCTTGAAACTCCTGGGCTCAAGTAATCATCCTGCCTCAGCCTCCTAAGTAGCTAGGACTAGGGGTAGCTAGGACTAGGGGTCCACACCACCTTACGCCATGCTAATTTTTTCATGTTAATTTTTTGTAAAGACAGGGTCTCACTATGTTGCCCAGGCTGTAAATTATGCATCTTTAACAGAAACACACAAAACCCCAAGATTATGTATTGACCAGTTGGCCTAATGTGAGCAGAACCTTGCAAGAAACTAACTCACCCTGTACCTTCCTAGGAGCAAAGGTCTAGGATTCACTAATTGTTTGTCTGTGGTGACTTTATAGAACATAACTACTGTGAATAATGAGAATCAACTCTATATGCTAAAGGATAAAGACTAATGAAACAAGAAAGCTGGAGTCCAGGGCACCAGATGGGGTCATTGATAGAACAAGGTCCTCCAAGGGACAAAGCAAGATCGTGCCTAGAGCACAGGCAGGGGCTGAAGACAAGCACTCCTATCAGCAGTTGCACTGAGACAGAGTACTGCAGCATAGCTACAAGCAAGTGGGGCTGAGTTTATAGGTTAGGCTGCATTGTGACTTTCATAGGCCTTGGCAATTTTGCCTTGCTGGGCATATTAACATATGTTAATAATCACATTTGGTTATAGGTGAATACACAAAATATTATATATATATATTTGAGATGGAGTCTCATTCTGTTGCCCAAGCTGGAGTGCAGTAGCACAATTTCGGCTCACTGCAACCTCCACCTCCTGGGTTCATGCCATTCTCCTGCCTCAGCCTCCCAAGTAGCTGGGACTACAGGTGCCTGCCACCACACCTGGCTAATTTTTTGTATTTTTAGTAGAGATAGGGTTTCACTGTGTTAGCCCGGATGGTCTCGATCTCCTGACTTCGTGATCCGCCGCCTCGGCCTCCCAAAGTGATGGGATTACAGGCGTGAGCTGCCGCACCCAGCTGAATATACTAAATATTATATATTAAAACATGTTCTTCAACCTAAAATTCCTCTTTCTTTCCTTCTGATTAAAAAAAACAAAACATTTTAATAGACTCCTAAATGTATTGTCAGCCCTAGGCACACTGCCTCATAAGTTCCCCTATAGGATCAGGGCAGTTAATTGAGAAAATTCCTACTCAATGTTCTCAATTTTCTCAGTGACATAGGATGCAAAATCTACTGCAGAGAATGAGATGAATTATAGATCAAAAATAGTTTTATTGAGTTGAAATTTAGAAATGCAAAAAGGAGCTTGCCAAAATTCAACTAAGAACTCCCAATGTAAGATTTTTCAGTCTCCATGACTGTATGATATTTCTTGAGCAGTACAGCAGCCTTGGTGCAGGAGCAGAAGGAAGAATGCTAAACTCATGCCGGGTTATATTTTGTAAGAAATATTGGACAGAAAAATTCAGAATGTCAGGTCAATCAGGAGAAAGTGAGTAAGTAATGGACCCTAAGGGCTAGGTTAGCAAGGACGGAGCAAAGAGAGTGAGCCTGACAGTTTGGACAGACAGGGTGGTTTTCCGGGAACTCTATTTACTTTCTCTGTATTGGGTCTTAGCAGGTTTTGGAGCAAATGCATAGCGGCTTTTGAGGAATAAGAAAGTGCATGAGCTGTAGGCAGGGCAACATGTTGAGAATGAAAGTTGGAGATATCAGCGGTGGAGAAATTACAGGTTGCAGTGAAGTCCATCGAATGGATTGTTACACTGGAGTGCTAGAAGTCATTCATATGGATGTATTTAAGGGTTACAGACAGGGGGATTTGGACAGAAATTGCCCTTGGAGTGACACCATGGCTGGAGAGAACCTTCCTTGAGCCAGGAGCCAAAAGAATTGATGCATAAAAGGAAGAATGCCAGGAAGCAAGGAGATGACAAGAATATTATGTTATGCCAGACAGAAACTCCAAAGAATTGCTTAATTTGTTCTTGTTATTTCTTTGTATTTTGTCCAAGCTTCCTGGTAAACCACTGAGCAGTAGTAAATATAAGCAAGAAAACTGACATCCTTGCATCTGATTCTTGGGCTTCTATTGTTTGGAAAGTAGGATAGTAAGTAACCTACATAGGAAGGGGCTGCAGGAAAGAATGTGCTTCCTTGGAAGAGTGAGATTTCAGCCAGGACTAAGAAAGAGATGGAAGATGTAAGGAAAAGTGAGAGCGAGTACAGCAATGTGATTAGAGTGGGAAGGGCAGGCAGGCAAAGGTTTGGTCTGAAGGTTTGCAGAGGAAGAATGAGGTTGGGGGAAAATACTATGGTAAAGTTAGAGCAGGAAAGTGGAGGAGAATGTATTCCCGGAGTTTACTTTTTCACTGGTAGTGAAGGATAAGAGCGATGAAAAGTATTGGATACGTGAGCTCTGACTGAAAGCTGTGGCAGGAAGATCTTTCTCTGCCTACAGAGACACATCTACTGTGTGGTGTCAGGTCAGCAGTTTTTGCAACTGTAAGCAATTTATCTTTCTCAGGCTTATTCATTCCTAGGTCAAAATATAAAAGGACCAGAACTCACTAGATCCCCAAGGTAGCACAGAAAAACATTAAGAGCACTCATCCAGATGTTAATAGTATTCCCCAGGGCTATTATTTTGCTCTTTCCATCGGACATTTTATGAGTTAATTATTTTTTAATGAGTCCGTCTGAGGACTTCACTACCATTTAACATTTTTTCTGTTGGAAAATTGATTAGAAGTTCAAAACATCTAATTTTATAAATGGGCTTTCAGAAACAACTCACAAGCTGGGGACATACTGTAGTGCCAAGATTTGTGATATTGGTTGGATAAAAAAGAACTACACTACCCCAGAAAAGGCAATTTTGGAGTGTGTTACTGAGGATTACTCAATAGATTATATCCTTATTTCTTTCGTGTCAGAAACTCCCTATGAAGTCATTATTTCTTGGATGATTTGTGAATAATTTAATATATGATTTTAAGCAGTCATTACTTCGCTTAGCATGAGGTGTTTCAGTGATTATCCTAGTGTTAGTGGAGAGTTTATCCTTTAAAATTTCTCCCCTCCTGATTTTCTCCAAATAGTTTCTTTTTATCAGTCATTATGTGACCTTGCAACGCACATAAGTCATTTACTTTTACTTATACAGATGGGATATAGAAAGATTACATGACTATCTATCCATCTGTGCAGTTTTACAGTAACAGAAAATCCCCTGAAGTCAATAAATGTTTCCTCTCTAGTTCATAGCAGTGCCTGAAATTCCATCATCAGAGATACCTTGCTTTATGTTCATTGCTGCCAAAATCACTTAAAACTAGCTTATCTGGTATTAAATTATTCTGATAAATAACTGAGAATAGCACTTTTCAAGGCAGGACACAAGGATCACAGCAGTGAAGTCATCCAGGGCAGCAGATTTCAGGCGCTACTTCTCCCCATAATTTTTTTTTTTTTTTTTTTTTTTAGATGGAGTCTCTCACACTGTCGCCCAGGCTGGAGTACAGTGGCAGTGATCTCGGCTCACTGCAAGCTCCACTTCCCGGGTTCACGCCATTCTCCTGCCTCAGCCTCCTGAGTAGCTGGGACTACAGGCGCCCGCCACCGCACCCGGCTAATTTTTTGTATTTTTAGTAGAGATGGGGTTTCACCGTGTTAGCCAGGATAGCCTCGATCTCCTGACCTCGTGATCTGCCCGCCTCAGCCTCCCAAAGTGTTGGGATTACAGGTGTGAGTCATCGCGCCCGGCCTCTCCCCATAATTCTTACATATGCTTCAGTGAATCCACAAATGTTAGGCATAAAGTTCTATTTTGGTGAGATGTTTTAAGGAAAGATTAGAGACTCAGAACTTCTTGATCTTAATTCTGCTACAAATTTCCTGTGTTCCTTTAAGGAAATAATTGCAAACCATTCCGGCAAATTCACAACTTTGGTGTAAAGGGTAATTGTTTTTATAAAATTCACTCTGACCCCAGGGAATAAGGCCTGATATGAGTCCTGTGTGTTAAAGAAAACAAAGTGAATGTTCTTTTCTAATTTGTTCAGCGATTTGCTCAGTCACATATCCTCACCCATCTTCTTTCTTCCCTCGTGTTGACGTCACTACAGGTCATAGAGAGCAACCAGGGATGGTGGGAGACATTCCCATGGGATCCTCAGTCGCTACTAACCAAAGCTTCTCTAGTCAAAGGTGGGTGTGATATGGCTAATACTCAATGAACTCCAATGCCTCCTAATGTTTCCTGAATTGAGACGCAATATTTAAAGGCCATATGATTCTTCAGAGTGTGTGCACAGACTTGTGTGTGTGTGTGTGTGTGTGTGTGTTTCCGGGGATGGGGGTGAGGGTTTGGAGGATAAAGTGTGCTTTAAAATAAAAGAAATAGTACAAGCCAAGAAACAGAAAAGAGCAGGTTTTCTTAAAGACTCAGGATGACTGGTTTTATGCTAGGAGGTTGTGGCAAGACATGAAGTACTGCTATGGCTCATCTGCTGGCTCTGCTGGCTGGCTCCCCTGGGTGGCTTACCTGGCTGGCTCCCCTGGGTGGCTCATCTGGATGGCATGGGGCAGCATTTGGTCCCACAGCCCTTGCAGCTGTGACATAATCGTCTGCTTCATCTTTTCCAAGTTTCAGGGAAGTGCATGTTTAGCTTTTCCCCCAGGACATCCCCATTAGATGGTGCGCCAGGAAACAGGCTCTATGTGGGGAAGAACATAATCAATTTCCAGAGTGTACACTCTCCCATTATGGCCTATTTCGAGCTATTTATGACCAGTTTTAACCATCAGGTGGCAATATTCCTGAATATTTAACAGCCTGCTCTCTTGAGCTAGTGTGAGTCAGATACCGCCCACTGACAGAAACAATCAACCCTTAATTATTTTATAGAGAATTGTGGGTAGACAGTGGAAATGAGTCTTGTGCACATTAAGGAAAAATAAGATTTTATGGCTGACTAGTATGCCTGGTATATATGTAGATGTATGTCTGCAGATATGGATATCAAATTTTCTGTATCCAATATCATCCATTCATGGACACTGAAGTTGATTTCATGACTTTGCTATGGTGGATAGTGCTGTGAGAAACACATGAGTACAGGTATCTTTTTGTTCTAATCATTTATTTCCTTTTGGGTGGACACCCAATAGTGGGATTGCTGGATCAAATGGTAGTTCTATATTTTGCTCTTTGAGAAATCTCCCATACTGTTCTCCATGGAGGCTGTATAAATTTACATTCCCACCAGCAGTGTATAAGTGTTCCCTTTTCTCCACATCCTCTCCAACATCTGTTGTTGTTGTTGTTGTTGTTGTTGTTTTTAACTTTTTAATAATAGCCATTCTGACTGGTGTAAGATGGCATCTCATTGTTGTTTTAATTTGCATTTCTCTGATGATTCATGATGTTGAGCATTATTTCATGTTTGTTGGCTGCTTGAAATTTTAATTTTTAAGTAATGTTCCAAGTTATTGTTGAATCTATAACAAAAATTATTAGAAGACCCTTCTACAGCCAGGCATGGTGGCTCACTCCTGTAATCCCAGCACTTTGGGAGGCCGAGGTTGGTGAATCACCTGAGGTCAGGAGTTCGAGACCAGCCTGGCAAACATGGTGAAACCCCATTTCTACTAAAAATACAAAAAATAGCCAGGCATGGTGGTATGTGCCTGTAATCCCAGCTACTTGGGAGGCTGAGGCAAGAGAATCACTTGAACCTGGGAGGCAGAGGTTGCAGTGAGCCGAGATTGTGCCATTGCACTCTAGCCTGGGCAACAAGAGTGAAACTCTGCCCCCCACCCCTCCAAAAAAAAATTAGCCAGGCATGGTGGTGCAAGCCTGTAATCTCAGCTACTTGGGAGGCTGAGGCAGGAGAATCACTTGAACCCAGCAGGTGGAGGTTGCAGTTGGCCAAGATCGCACCACCACTGCACTATAGCCTGGGCAACAAGAGCGAAACTCCGTCAAAAAAAACCCAAAAGAACAAAAAAACAAAAACAAACAAACAAACAAACAAAATCCTTCTACAAGGTTACAACCCTTGCTTTCAAAACCTGTACACTTCACTGTTCTTAGAGGGTTATTGCATGAGCAGATAACTGGATGTAAGCCTTTCTTCAAAGTACTAAAAGATGAAGGTGAGAACATTTAACTGATGTATTTCACACATAAGCTAAAAAGTTAGCAGTTAACAACTTTCCTATCTCTGTTTCTTTTTGTTTCACCTTTATCATTTTATCAGATGCCTACTAGCTGGCTATTTGTATTTAAATGTTGCCTCTGTTTATGTCAGGTTTTCTTCAATTAAATTATAAGTTTCTTCAGGATAAGATCCAGGTGTCAGGTTTTATCTCCATTCCTAATGGAGCCTAGCACAACACCTCATCCTTGGAAAACGTGGACCCTATGAAAAGCAGATGTTGAATTCCCTGAGGTTGAAAAGGCCCCCATCAAATCCACAAGCCTGCCTTCCCCAACTATTCACAGAAATATTAAAAATTACTCTACATTTATAATAGAGAATATCAGGTAAAAACATGGTGAGCATAGAATGGGGTTTGTCATCATGCAGAAGTTTCTGTGAGGTCAGTGAATTTATAGGTTACAAGGGGGCCAGGAGGAAGCAGGGAGAAAGGGACAGAGCAAAGGAAGGTGATACCAGGATGATGCCAAGCAAATAAGGCTTTGATACATCCATGAACCCTTGACTTAGGAGGAAGGAGGAGAGTGTGGCCTGAAACTGAAAGCTGATACAAAGCTGGAGGGACAATGTAGTGGAAAGACAAAGGAGTTGAGAGAATGGAGGAGACAGAGGAATCGAGGAGGTTAGACAGTAAATTCACAAATGACCAGATATAACAGAATGGACCTACTCATCCCGTTTTTTTTTTTTTTTTTGACGGAGTTTCACTCTTGTTGCCAAGGCTGGAGTGTGCAATGGCGTGATCTCAGCTCACTGCAACCTCCATCTCCCAGGTTCAAGTGATTCTCCTGCCCCAGCCTCCCGAGTAGCTGGGATTACAGGTGCGTGCCACCATGCCCAGCTAATTTTTGTATTTTTAGTAGAGACGGGGTTTCCCCATGTTGGTCAGGCTGGTCTTGAGCTCCTGACCTCATGATCCACCCGTCTTGGCCTCCCAAAGTGCTGGGATTACAGGCGTGAGCCACCGCGCCTGGCCTACTCATTCTTTTAGAAGTAGACACGATCCAGTTAGAAATATACTTACAGGTGGCCGGGTGTGGTGGCTCACGCCTGTAATCCCAGCACTTTGAGAAGCTGAGGCGGGTGGATCATGAGGTCAGGAGGTCAAGACTAGTCTGACCAATATGGTGAAAACCCGAGTCTACTAAAAATACAAAAATTAGCTGGGCCTGGTGGCGCGCATCTGTAGTCCCAGCTACTTGGGAGGCTGAGGTAGGAGAATCGCTTGAACCCAGGAGGTGGAGGTTGCAGTGAACCGAGGTTGTGCCACTGCACTCCAGCCTAGCCGACACAGCGAGGCTCCATCTCAAAAAAATAAAATAAAATAAAATAAATATACTTACAATCTATACTAATAATGATGAAGATTCATATCATAGAATTCTAGAATCCTATGGATAAGAGGGACTTTAAACATAGAACCCACCATAGTTCACAGATGAAAAGATAGAGTATATAGAAGTTGCTTCAATTCCATTTCATCAAAATACACTGAGTGCTTAATAGATTATAAAAATAATATTATACATGGAAGGGAAAAAGTATCAAAAGGGCCAGATCTTTCCTCAGAGCTTATCGTCTCATGAGTATTATAAGTGTGCCAATCAAGGCAAATATAGTAGGTCCTTCAGTTGTGATGCAAACAAATTGTCAGGAATCACAGAATAGAAAAACATCACTTTGGACTCAAGGGGCCCAGAAAATCCACAGAAGAGAGATCTGAGCTAGGTTTAAATGCAAGAGTATTTTATGCAGGATGAGTTGGAAGGGATACTCTCTCTACCTCTTAGCAGATTTCACAGAATAATCAAATTTTGCCACTCAATAATTTTCTCAGGTCTTCTTGCTTAATCGCTCATATTTATCTATTAGGGTGCCACTAGGATTGGCCTTCATAAGTTTATTCTGACAGAGCAATAGGAGAAAATGTCTGTATTGAAGGCACAGCAAGGATGGGGTAGATTGACACATCCAGCAAAGATTGACTCATGGGTAGTGAAGGGCATGAGGACAAAGAGTGAAGCTGGTGTAGATGCTTAGATAAATGAAGAAGCAGATATATAAGGGGCAAGGTGATGGGTTTAATTTGCCCATACAGAATTTATGTATTAAGATATATCTGAGGCCGGGCACGGTGGCTCACGCCTATAGTCCCAGCACTTTGGGAGGCCAAGGCAAGCGGATCACCTGAGGTCAGGAGTTCAAGACCAGCCTGGCCAACATGGTGAAGCCCCATCTTTACTAAAAATACAAAAAAATTAGCTGGGTGTGGTGGCAGGCACCTGTAATCCCCGCTACTTGGGAGGCTGAGGCAGGAGAACCGCTTGAACCTGGGAGACCGAGGTTGCAGTGAGCTTAGACTGTGCCATTGCACTCCAGCCTGGGCAACAAGAGCTAAACTTCATCTCAAAAAAAATAAAAATAAAAAAGGTATATCTCCTTGTCAATGACTACTATATATGTGTTGTTTCAGTTCTTCTTTTGTTTCTCAGTGATCCAAACAACTTTTAATCAACATTTGATTTGCATTCCTGCAGGAATAACTTGATTTCAGAATATCTTCAACCTGAACACTTTTCTTATGTTGCACCAACAAATTGGCCAAAAATCTTAAAAATCCTAAAACAAATCTCTATCAAGTCTCTAAGAAAAGAAAAGTTATTTTTCTGTTACTTTTCTTCATTATCCTAAAGAGAAAAAGGACACATGATTATAGTAGAATCATAACTTCAAGCTTAACAAAGTTCTAAACACATTGACTGAATTTAGAGGATTTTTGGTTTTCCGTAAATGGAAAACACTTCCAAATAACACTCCTGCTTCAACTGGGAGTGTGAGAGACATTCTACATGGCTTTTAATCCTTCTTGGAATCTGCCAAAAAAAAAAAATCAACTAAATTCCTCACTTCCATAGTATTTTGGTAATAGAATGCTATAAAAAAAGTAATAGCCAGCATTCTATTACAAGCTGTCTCCTAGTTCACTTTAGTGTCTAAATAAACAAAAGTCTTGTCAAAAGATCATTTTTAACTCAATGCTATTGCAGTGCGGAATGAACTTGCAGCAGACATAGCTAATATAGGATTCAAAGGAGATACAAGATTTCCCCTTAGAAAGCTTTGTATTTCCCAACAGAAGCAGCATGGGACTAGAAGTCAACTGTAACCTAATAAGTTTGCCAAATATAAACACACAGAATATAAGAGGGGTGGTGTATTACTGAAAATACAACTTAATGTGTTAAAAATGTGGATTGATATCAAACCTGAAAATAGAACTTTGAGTCCTTATACTTACTTCCTCTGAATTTAAAATATTTTATTGATGATTTAAAAATCATAGAAAGTGAAACTTTTGTAGTAATAACTACTGAAAGCCACCTTATATCTCATTTCTTGAAACTGATCTCATTTGATAACTGAAGCACTTTATAGTCCAGATTCTCCTGCCTGTTATTTTTCCTTTTTTCTTTCTTTTTCTGGATTTTTCTCTCAAGCTTCCAATTTATAAATTATAAGTATTTCCTAAAGATTTAGAACCCAACAGTCTGCTCCTACCTCATTCCTTTTCATATTCTTAGTATTAAATACAGATGAGTGGTTTTTAACTTCATGACTCATTTCCATTTATTTGACACATAAACCTGTATCTGCAATTCATATTTCCTTTCTACCAGTCACTCACTAATCTTTTTGCTGTCCAGATGGTCCATCACCATTCTAAACTCCACATGCCTCAGCACCATGACTTAGTCCCATTTCTTAGCAGAGACAAGTACTTCTCATATTTTTTTTTTTTTCTGAGACAGACTCTTGCTCTGTTGCCCAGGCTGGAGCACAGTGGCACAATCTCGACTCACTATAACCTCCCCATCCCAGATTCAAGCAATTCTCCTGCCTCAGCCTCCCAAACAGCTGGGACTACAGGCGCCAGCCACCATGCCTGGCTAATTTTTGTATTTTTAGTAGTGATAGAGTTTCACCATATTGGTCAGGCTGGTCGAGACCTCAGGTAATCCACCTGCCCCAGCCTCCCAAAGTGCTGGGATTACAGGCATGAGCTACCACGCCCAGCCACTTCTCACATGTTATATCACCAAAAAGAAAAAGATTTCACCGGTGTTCTTTCTTAATTACTTCCATTGCTTGGAATAGCCTAGCCCTTTGTATGGACTTTCATCATGAATATTTTACTCCTCTAAACTACCTTGAATAGTTCTGCTAAATCATGTTCTTAAAATACTGGTTTTACAATAGCACCACTAAATTAAAAACTTTTTAAAGACTCTTGAGTAGCTAGCCTGTAGAACTGATGAGCTGTCAGCAGCCACAGCTTGATCTGTGTCCTTTAAGGTTGTATTATACAGTCTTGTCTAAGGCCAGCACCCCACCTCCTAGCCAGAAGGCGGTCCCCTGCTCTTTCCGTCCACATAAACTCTACCAGTTTTTCAGAAAGCCCTGTTTTTCTGTAGTATCTTTTCTAACATCACCAATTCTTCTGTGCATTTGCAGTGGAGTTGGCTGACTTGTTAATTATACCTAGGAACACTGGTTGTACTTAGTTTCTAATGTGCCTCTCTTGGCTTTTCAATTTAAGTATATATATTGCACATGCAGGAATTGTGAATAAATATTGTGTGTACCCCATAATGAAACCAGTGTCATGCACACAGTGGGTATGTAACAAATATCTACTCAATACATTTAATTGAAATCAACACACATTTACAAAGTTTCTATTAGAGTCTACTTACATGGACATACAGAAAAATAATTTGCAGCCCCTACACTTAAGGTTTTATAATCCATGGAAACACAACTTCATGGAGAAAAATATAAAAGAAAAAAATTGGTCATAGTTCTATAGATTTTTGGTTATCTGAAATCCACTTGGAGTATGCAAATTTCTCTCTGTAATGATTAGAAAATTATATAAGTTAAATTAATTATCTGTATTAGACAGATCATTGGCCTTCTCGTATTGCACTTGCAATTTCAATACATTCCAATGGTGAGCACCTGTGACTCTCTGCCTGAAGGATTTCTTTTTTTTTTGAGACTGAGTCTCACTCTTTTTTTTTTGAGACTGAGTCTCACTCTGTTGACCACGGGTAGAGTGCGGTGGTGCAATCTCAGCTCACTGCAACCTCCACCTTCTGAGTTCAAGTGATTCTCCTGCCTCAGGCTCCCAAGTAGCTGGGACTGCAGGCATGCACCACCACACCCGATGAGATTTTGTATTTTTAGTAGAGACAGGGTTTCACCATCTTGGCCAGGCTGGTCTCAAACTCCTGACCTCAGGTGATGCACCCTCCTTGGCCTCCCAAAGTGCTGGGATTACAGGCATGAGCCACTGTGCCCAGCCTGCCTGAAGGGTTTCTTAGGTCCCCCAGAATCTATTAGGGCAGGAGTGTGCACTCCAGAAAGGTCAGGAAGTTAACTTTCCAGGAAGCCAACCTCGACCAATGAGCATCAGGAGTCAGTGTTTAAATATCCCCCAGTTTTGGCTCCCTGGGAGGAACAACTGTTCTACTTTTCTTAAAGATCCCAGCAGGATATAATCCCAGTTGTCCTCAGTACTAGCCCCTTCCAAATCCTTCCTTCTTCTCTCGTCTACTTTCTCACTCTGTTTCCAGTTCAGGGGGTCACTTCCCGTGGAACTTACAAGCATCCAAAAACTCATCTTAGGTTGTGCTTCTAGGGAAACCCCACCAGAGACATTGTGTACATCACAGAGTGGGGCCAATTTAATAGAGCCGGCAGTTAGAGATGGTGTTCCATATGAGTGCCTTCATGTTTTCTGAACCTGGCCCTTATCCAAAAACTGCAGTATTTTTTTTTTTCTTCTGAGGGTATATTGAAATGTACAAGAACTTGGTCTCTGTGGTCAGAATAGCATTTGCTGAAATCCTGGTTCTACCTTGTACCTTAGGTAACTTTGTTAAACTCCTTTAAGATCAAGTATCCTCATAGGTAGAAGAGGAATAATGATGATCTCTACCATACAGGGTTGCAATGAGGATTAAATAAAAATATGCATATGAATAATTTAGCATGGTGCTGGGCACAGGAACAATAAATGTTAATTGCTAGTTTTATCAAAGAATTTAAAGTATCCTGAAGCACCTTTCATCTTGAAAGCATAGAATGCTTCAGAATGCGGTGATTTTTATATTGAGAAATTCAACTTCAGATTGATGCCTTAGAACATAAATTGTTGGAAGCCCATATATACTCAGAGCAGTATATTCTTCAAAAGCTTGTCTGTGACCGATTATTTGAAGGTGATGGTTGAATCTGATGGCAGCAGAGTGCTGGGGGCTGAATGTGGGTTCCACAAATATAATCCTGAGCAATTTCTGAAAGCCCTACAATGAATCATTGTTAAGATTCCCAATTTAATAAAATAATTCTGTGAGTGTATTGCACAGAATAAATATTTAGACAATTAATCAATCATTGGCACTTTGAGATTCAAATACTTTATATTACAATTGAGGTTACAAAATATGTTTAAGGAAATATTAGAGATTGTTTACTTCAGATAAATATTTTCCACAGAGACATAAATTGGCTGGAGATTTTTCATGGAAAAACAGATTCCATTTATTTTTCTCTTAGTGATATGAACTTTTGTTCCTTTTTCTGTTATTATTTCTGGGTGGGTACAGAGCTCATGATTTATGTGAGAAGCTATTGGAATATCACACAAGAAATTGTTGGAAAATATTTTAGTCTAAAAGTTGTTGTAACAACATTCCAAAACAAGAAAGATTTTAGTATAATTGAGAGATTTTTCTTTTGTTTTCATTAGATAGCTTAATGAAATACTTCATTGGTTTCATGGAAATCAGAGATGCCAAGGTCTCTCCCACATCTTCTGTGTAATCTTCCTTCCAACACTGAATATTTCATCAAGTTTTCCTTCAATTTTTAGTTCATGCTATCAAAACACCTCCTTTCTCCTTTAACTTCATTCTATAATTCAGATTGTGCTGCAAATATTATTGCTTTCAAATGCATCTCTAGGCTGGGCATGGTAGCTCACACCTGTAATCCCACCACTTTGGGAGGCCGAGGTGGGCAGATCACCTGAGGTCAGGAGTTCAAGACCAGCCTGGCCAACATGATGAAACCCCGTCTCTACTAAAAATACAAAAATCAGCTGGGCATGGTGGTGCACACTTGTAATCCCAGCTACTCAGGAGGCTGAGGCAGGGGAATTGCTTGAACCTGGGAGACAGAGGTTGCAGTGGGCCAAAATCGCTCCCCTGCACTCCAGCCTGGGTGACAGAGTAAGACTGCATCTCAAAAAAGAAAAAGAAAAAGAAAAAAAAAAGCCTCTATGTATTAATAAATATTTTTAATGTTTGCTTTTCTCCCAGTATAAAGAAAGTTAAGTGTTGAAATAGAGAATTAAATAGGCAGAGAAACAAAGATATGATTAAACTATTTCTTCCATAGTCAAATATTGGGAGGGGTCAAAATATTTTAAGATATTCCCTAACTATAAGTAAATAAAACATAAATATGTGACAAATGCATGCTGAGGACAAAGAGGTACAGACCCAAGAAGAGAACATGCCACCAGCGACCTCATTGGCAGTCATTAGGCGCAGACCTCTCTGTTACCCGTATTTTTTTTCTGGCTGCTCTAGGTGTCTGCCTGTTTCTGTTGTGCTTCTATGATCTGTTTCTTACAGCTGGGTCTCTCTCATCTATTGACTTTGCAGTGAAAAGACTTGGGTCCCAAAAATAAGAAGAGTTAAGTGTTTTAGGTGATGGATATCCCAATTACCCTGATTTGATCATTGTATATTGTATGCATGTATCAAAATGTCACAGACCCCTGAGATATTTACAACTATCATGTATCGATTAACAAATTTTTAAAAATTAAATAAAAAAAAAAGACAAGACAGATTCAAATCAAGGCTCTGGCACTTAACTATTTGTGTGACCTTCACATGCTAATTAAACTCATAGAGCACCAGTATGTAATTCTGTTAAAAATGAGGCTAGTAATCTACTCACAAAGTTCTGGTGAGAAGTAAATGTAATGATGTAACAGAGTCTAACATGACACCTGGGAGAAACTCAAGAAATATTAGATGCATTCTCCCTCTTGCCCACTGTGGAGCACGATGTGGCAATATAACCTTTTATTATATTCTCCCTGAAGATAGCTGTTTTGTAATTTTATTGTTTCCCTGATAGTAACTAAGAGACATTTGAGACTAAATGCCTCCACTTTCTGTTCCTTATCCTATGGACCACCTTCCTTCATCCTATGGCCCACCTTCATCCAATCACCCTTGCTTTTGGGAAGAAACAAGTCAAACAGTAAGTTTTCCAGGATTACACAAACATATAGTAAAATAATGTGAGTATGTGGAAAAATAGACTTAGAACTTGGAGTCTAAAATTCAAGAACAAGATCATGAATTCTCTAAGCCTTAGTCTTCTTGTCTTTAAATGGAAACAATGCTTTTCCTATCTTCCTCCAAAAGTATTTTAGTATCAAATTAAATCCTTTGATATGAACATATTTTAATGTATTTCAAACAATGTACACACACAAGTTTATGAAATTTACATTCAAAGCAAACCACACAAGTTAGCCAATGAAGCTTTCACACTAGGGCAACCATGAAAATATGCAGAATACAGGGGCTCCCGCTCCCCTATATCACACAAATTTCTGACTCCTGAAGGCCCTAACATGGAACAAGGTAGGCAAGAAGCAAAAAGCAGGGGATTATTTCAAACAAAAGGACGAGTGTTAATGGAACTGAGAGTGGAGACTCAACTCCAGCAGTGAAAATATGAAAAAAAGATGGATTTTGTGGCCACTGGAATCTCTTAGCAGGCAGAGACTAACAATATCTCAAGGATATGTAAGCTGAAAGCAGTACATATTAAAATCCAAAGTGATTTGTTTGCACTGACTCATTAAACCCATCATCAACTAGCTGATGACTCAAAAATCCCACTCACAACTTCTCATCTTTGTCCATTAGTAGGTGTGGCTGCAGCAAGCACTCAGTAGCACAGACAGTGCTGGTAGTGTTGACGTCTTGATGGGATGGAAGTTTTCTGTTGATTCTCAGCCATGTCTTTATTTTTATAGCAGCCATCTGGACGCCAACAGTGCTAATATACTGCAAATCCTCTTCTTTTCATCCATGCCATTAAAGAGAGAAAACACAACATACGCACACCACACATATCCTTTCCTTTGAGTAGTTCTATGTAGGCGTGGTGAGAAATGCCTACAGACAGGTACCGGAAGTGAAAAATCATCCTCTATGAGAATTTCTATTTCAAGCTAGAGTGCGGGACAACCAGGTCTAATGTGCTTGGACAGTACCAGAACCGGCAAGTCAGAGAGAATGGAGCTTTGCTGAGGCATAGAGTATGAGGGAGAAATAATTTTTCAGCTGTGGAGGGTCAGAAGGCAGCCCAAGCGCACAAAGTGCACAGCGGTACTGCCAGTTATACAGTTTAAAACACTCTTTAAAGGTTCCACTCTTTTTCTGTTATCAAGGAAAATAAGATATGGGGGAGGGGGTTAGCGGCTGGCAATTAGACAGAGGAAGGAGAAGCTGGATATTTGCTTTGAAAGTGATGACTTTTTAGGTGAAGAAAATTTCATCATTTTGGTACATATTCGATTTCTTTAAACCAGCCTTAATCAATCAGTAAAGACATGGCATCCTTTCTAAGCTTCCCCTGCAATCAGGAATAAAATATTACAAGTTCATTATTATCACGATAAAATTTAAAAATTGGAAGTCACATACAAACCTGAATGACAGAAAAGCTATTTGATGTATTTTAACAGCGAGATAATGCATTTACAAAGCAACATATTTTCCTATGTTGAGTTCCTTCAAAATTAAATTTATGGACCAGTCATACATTCCAAAAGTGGAAGGTCACTGTGATGTCTAAGTGTATCATATGACTTCAGGGGTTCAGACATGGCAATTCTTTCTCCTGATGCATTAATTGTATAATTGGAGAGGGTAAGTATTAAATATCAAAAATCAGTATATTTATCTTAATTTTGGATATATTTTGAATTATTTACTGACAATTATAGTTTCAAGTAGAAAAGCATAGAAGTGTTTGTTAATGATTCTGGAACACAAAGCCAAGACAACTTCGTGTAGTTACCAAAAGGGACAGCAGTTTGGCATATGTCAGCTTCTGGCTCCAACTGGTCTAAGTGGAAAACACACACACACACATACACACACACACACACACACACACACACACACACACTGCCTGCAAAGAAAGTAGTGATCCTGGTCCTGCTATGAGCTGAACATTGAATTTTATGCAAATCAGCTCAGTTTCCTTGTCTGGAAACTTGCAATTTACTATCCCCTTATCTATTCTACCTACCTCAAACAATAGATATGAAAAGAAGTTACAAACTTATATAGAAGTGGACTGAAAAATAAAGCAAGTTCTACTAGAGAACAGCTACAGAAGGTTCTATTATGATTATTTATTTGGTTTAATGACTCACAGGAATCGTGCTCACCATGGCTTCATGGCAGAGCTGGAACATTTTTCCTGGTCCTGAGCCCACTTTGACTTGGATGCTCTGCAGTCTGGGTTTTTATGGCAGAGACGTTCTGACTCTAGGTGAAGTGAGATGTGAATTTGGATATTTTTTGCAGTTTTCCACAGAAGAGAATTGACCTTTTCAAAACATCAGCCCAGTTCTTTAAAAAGTGGATGCTATTTCTTCTATTATGGGATTCAATCACTTTCCCAGGCAATGAAATAATTGTAGCATGGCATTTTATCAGGAGATGGAGCTAGCTCTCTTGATTTTTCTCAAACAAGTGACAAAAGGTTTTGTAAAAGGTCAGATCACTTTGTGAGACACTCAGACAAAGAAATAAGAACAAATCTAGGCCACTTTGGGTCGATGAGAGGCCTGATAATTTTTGGAGCACAGAGAAAAAGAAAAATAACCAATCCAACAAAATGGAGCAACATGGAATATGGTGAAAATAAGGATGATTTTTCCTGCATGTACCCTCTTTATCCCTGTGGGCAATGTCCCTTCTGTATGGCTCAGTTTTCCATTATGGGTGACCATTTGGACAGTGAGCGATATCTCTGTATCACATGGGCTAACAAGCTGAAGTAACAGAATATTCTAGAAGCCTCGGCAGGAGTTGTATGGTAGACTGAGGGAGATCGAGACATAATGATGATATCATCCAGACCCTCTTCCTCCCTTGTTGAGCTTCATGGTGTTCTTCCTGGACTCCATTCCCCACTTAAAAATTCACTATTGGAAAGATATGAGATGAGTGACAAACGGCTGTAAGTACACAGAACAGCCCAGATGGCAGGTAGGAGAGTGGGGGCTCTGACATAAGAACTAAATGCATCTTACATGTGTGGAGGGAGTGCTGTGTATAACTGGGAACTCCCCTCCCCAGGGACCTGAGACAGTAGAGCAAAGAAGAATACTAGCATTCTCCTGTTTAGGACCTGCTTTGTCCATTAGAAGGAGAAAGAATAATTCATTCTAACAAGTATTTCAGGCTTTCAGAACATGCTCTTTTAGAATTTGTTTAAATAATTAGTTTCATAGGTCTTTGAAAGTCATACAGAGCAAATAAAATAATTCTGCCTACTGTTCTCTCAGCTTTCCATGTGGGTTTTTGCTATGAGTTGTTACCTAATAACAAAATCTGTAGGATTTTGCTAAACAGACACATTATTCCACTACCAATGAAATTAATAAGAGTTTGAAACACATGCTTACGATATCATTATTGTTATTAATTCCCTAATAGACTGATCACTTTAGATTAGGTGATTTTTTTATTGTTGTCTGTATTGTTCTTTTTATCGCCAACACCTACCAATGTACCTGATATGGCAATAGAAACTAAATAGATGTTTGTTGATAAATGAATAAACCCTTAACTATGTGTGAGACAATATAACAGGTGCCCATATAGAGGACGTGCACTTATATCTTTATATTCAGTGTCTTTATCTAGGAAATGAGAATGTTTGGACCTATTGTAGCTACCACACAGAGTTGGTCTAAAAACCAAACTCTAAATCTAAAAGGAAGTTCATTGAAAAATTAAAAGTGTTCTAAAATAAAATATGTCATTGTCCAGCAATCACATGACCATATTATGAATCATAGTGATGTCCCCCAAAACCTCATTGCATCTGTCAAAGTTGATTCCCATAGATGCTGGTCCTTTCCCAGATGGCACTATGTTAAAGAAGTCTTCATCTCAGTTCCGTTCTCATTTTTTTTTTTTTTTTTTTTTGAGACAGAGTCTTGCTCTGTCGCCCAGGCTGGAGTGCAGTGGTGAGATCTCGGCTCACTGCAAGCTCCGCCTCTCGGGTTCACGCCATTCTCCTGCCTCAGCCTCCTGAGTAGCTGGGACTTCTGGCACCCGCCACCATGCCTGGCTGTTTTGTATTTTTAGTAGAGACAGGGTTTCACCATGTTAGCCAGGATGGTCTTGATCTCCTAACCTCGTGATCCACCTGCCTTGGCCTCACAAAGTGCTGGGATTACAGGCGTGAGCTACCACACCCGGCCCAGTTCTCATCTTAATCTAAGGCACTGTATTCTAAAGAACAAGTCTACAACCAAGCTACTTGTTCATGTAATCATCTGGGAGTGGAAGATGGTCCACAAAGATAAATTTACAAATCAAATAGTGGTTATGAAATGTGCTGCCACAGGAAGACTCTTAGGAAATGCAAAAATAAGATAGGCTAAGGAAAATCAAAACAAGTTATCAGTTGAAATAAAGGGCATTGTGTGAAAACATAAGAAAAAGGAGTAACATGCTGTGAGGATTTAATAGAAAGATAAGTAAATAACTCCATGGCAAGAAACTGGAATTAAACAATAGCATTTTCCCTCACAAGTCACACTCAAAACGCTGTTAACCTTTATCTCCTGTGCTGGCTGAGACAGGAAGAAAGAAAAAAGGGAGCAGTCTGGAATGAATGAGAAACACAAAGAATGACTAGGCCAAAAAGGGAGAAGCTGGCAATACCTAAGGATAAACGGCAGAGAAGTTCAAGTGTGTAAACTCATGAGTAAATCCATGTAGGGGCCCTAGGGAGGAGAACTCTAGCTCTCATCTCAGACCTCCTGAAAGCAGCCATCAGTGTTATTTTAGTCTTGTTTTTGATGGCAAACCCTGACTGTTGCCCAAGGTCATGACCTTCAAGGGGGCAGTAGTTCACTAATATCCACTGGAGATGAGAATGGTTTGCAGACCTGTAATTAGAATAAAATGTGTAGAGATTTTTTACACGGGTTGTCCCAAAAGTGACTTTTTCTCCAGACACAACCCGGTAAGTGTTTTTCTGATGCCTACTTTTTCATTATAATGATGCCTCAGGGAATCCATGAAGGAAAAAGAAATTCAATCTGGCTGTGAGTAAGAGTGCTGCTAGAAGAGCTTAACATTCTTTAGCACTTTTTTCTCCCTCAAAAAGGAAACAATGGACTTAAGTGTTTTTAAAAATGTGCTGACTTCTATCAGGGTTTTTGGATAAACTGATAGGAAGGCTACAGCTCCTAGGCCTTGCCCACTGGGCTTGGAGAGAAAATTCTCCCCAAGTTGGGTCCCCTCCTCTAAACAGGATTCAGTTCAAGGAGCTAGCCTCCCCTAGGTCTCCTCCAAGTGGATGCACTCAGATGAGAGGTGCTGGACTCACCATGCTCCCCTACTCTAGGACCTCCCCTGAAGGCCTGGCCTCATGGGTCCTGCAGAGAGGAACTCTACACAGTTATTTCTGGCCAAGAGTCATTGGCTCCAACCCAGCAAGAAAATATTTCCTGATTCTTTTTTATTTTCAAGCTAAGGTCAAAAGAACTTTAGAATCCAACAGAGGGTTTTCCAGTATCTTTCACTTGTTCTGTGTGCAGGACAACAGCTTGAAGGAAGGAGGGTTCCTGTTCTCACTTCGACAGATGGCATGTCACACCTCAGAAAAAGGGGCTGAGCAGAGCTATCACAGGCACTGTGAAATTATATGAATAATCAAAATGTTTTCTTTGAGTGGCCATACAATGACTTTCTCGTGAAAAAGTCAGAGACTAGTGGGGAAATGTACTCAAGAGTCTAGACTCTTTCAGCTACCACTTATTTAAAAGAGGAAGGAAGGCCAGGCGCGGTGGCTCACGCCTGTAATCTCAGCACTTTGGGAGGCCGAGGCAGGTGGATTACCTTTGGGAGGCCGAGGCGGGTGGGTCAGGAGTTACAGACCAGCCTGGCATATGGTGAAACCCCGTCTCTACTAAAAATACAAAAATTAGACAGTCATGGTGATGTGCGCCTGTAATCCTAGCTACTCTGGAGCCTGAGACAGGAGAATTGCTTGAACCCAGGAGGTGGAGGTTGCAGTGAGTTGAGATCACACCACTGGACTCCAGCCTTGGCGACAGAGTGAGAATCCATCTCAAAAAAAAAAAAAAAAAAGCAAGGAAATGAGGGTGCAGGAGTGGGGAAAGTAGTGGTAGGGTAGGAGCTGAAAATTGTCCTGGCTCGGAAACAAATTGGTCTTAGGGAAATGCAAGTCAGAATGACAATGAGATACCGCTTCACACCCATTAGCATGGCTGTGATTAAAAAACTAACAACCAAACAAACGAAAAAACAGAAAATAAATATTGGTGCAGATTGGAGAAATGTGAATCCTCTACATAGCTGGCGGAGTGTAAAATGGTGCTGCTGCTGTGGAAAACAGTAAGGCTATCCCTCAAAACACTAAATATAGAATTATCACGTGACTTGGAAATGCCACTGCTGAGCACGTGCCTCAAAGAATTCAAAGCAGAGACTTGGGCAGATATCTGTATACCCATGTTAATAGCAGCATTACTTAATAATACCCAAAACAATCCAAATACTCATTGATAGATGCACGGATAAACAATATGTGGTAAATAGGCATATTGAAATATTATTCAGCCTTAAAAGAGGAGGAATTCTGATACATGCTACATGAAAGAACCTTGAAAACAACATGCTAAGTGACACAAGCCAAACACAAAAGGAAATAGGTTGTATGAGTCCGTTTATGGGAAGTATTATGCTTAGCATAATCATATTTCTAGAGACAAAAAGTAGAATGGAGGTTGGAAAACTGAATCATAACAGTTTTCCAAATGTACAGCCCTCTGGAGGGAAGGGGAAATAAGGAGTTATTGTTTAATGTGTACAGTTTGGGAGGAAAAAAATTCTGAAGATGAATGGCGGTGATGGTTGGATTACAGTACTTATTGCTACTGTACTGTATGCTTAAAATGGTAAATTTGATATCCTTTAATGTGGCATATTTTTGCTATATATACACACACAGATTTGGTAGCTTCACCAAAAGCAGAGTTTCTCCACTGCTGTTTATATACCAATGCCACCCTCGGAAATCTTCAGTTATGACATTTCTATGTTCAGTATCCTCCACCAGGCAGCAAGCAGCACTCACACACATTTGATAAGGAAGGCCTCATTCTCTTTGCCCTGCCAAGAAAAAATTGAGAGCAAGACTGTAGAAGATACACTTCCACTGTTTAAAGAACTTTCAATACAAATATATATCTAAATATTTGAATAAATCACATTACTATCATGATTTTAAATGTACATTGATATGTGATGTTTTTCCCCACAGAAGACCTGTGGGCTCAATAGAACAGGAAATAGGGTCCCCTGTATAAAGACGAAGGCTCTATAGACTGAAAGCTCTTTGGTGATGCAACTAGGAAGAGAGTAAAGGGACTGAAATTTAGTTTCCAACTATATTACTATATTCCACAGTGTCTTATTTCATATGGGAAGGCTGAGTTAAACAGTTGCATAGGGTAAGCCAGAGATTTAAATCAAGCCACAGGATTAATTTCCTAAAATTGCAGGCTGCATTGAGGACAACCTTATAAATATCATCTATTTTATTCCTCACCGTAATCTCAGTGCTTAGAAAGATACCTGGCACAAGGTGGATGTTCAGCAAATATTTACTGGCACAATTAAGGGACCTTAAGCTTTACATTTTCTGAGAGAAGAACACTGTTGTTATATGGAAAATTAACTATAAGATAAGGTCTTCAGAACTGTAGGCTCGTTTCGATTTTGGAAAATAACATTCATACAGAAAAAATGTATAAATCATATATGTAAGTTGTAATCAGTAAAGGGAATGGGAAAAATTTAAAAAAACGCTTCAAACAGGTCAAAATAATGAGAACATGACAAACATCCCAGAACCTGCCTTCGTCCTCCTTATCATCACCTCCTCCTCCATGTCCCCTGGAGCCAACCACTTTCCTAATGTTACAATAATCGCCTTCTTCTTTGACTTTATAGTTCCACTGCCTGTGTGTATATCGTTAAACACTGTATTTTAGGCCGGGCGTGGTGGTTCACGCCTGTAATGCCAGCACTTTGGGAGGCCGAGGTGGGCGGATCACAAGGTCAGGAGATCGAGACCATCCTGGCTAACATGGTGAAACCCCGTCTCCACTAAAAATATAAAAAATTAGCCGGGCATGGTGGCGTGCGCCTGTAGTCCCAGCTACTGGGGAGGCTGAGGCAGGAGAATGGTGAGAACCTGGGAGGTGGAGCTTGCAGTAAGCCGAGATCGCCCCACTGCACTCCAGCCTGGGAGACAGCGAGACTCTGTCTCAAGAAAAAAAAAAAAAAAACACTGTATTTTAGTTTCCTTCGTTTGGAGTTCCATCTGAATGGAATTGTGCTATGTATATCACACTATCTGTTGCTTCCTCTGATTGACCTATGACTGTGACATTCACCTCTGTTGTAGGTACTAAGGAGCAGTTTTCTTTATTTTTTGTGTAACATTCCACTGTATGACTATCACTTAATATTTTAGCTATCATAGCATTAGAGAGCTTTTAAATTTCTTCCCATGTTGGGCTCTTGTGAAAAATGCTGCTAGGAACATTATTTCATATTATTCATGATGTGCATACTTCAAGGGTCTATCCAGGGTGTATTCCCTAGAGTGCAGTTGTTAACTCATGATATATATCTTCAGATTACTAAATAACAACAGTTTTCCAAGGCACTTGTATCTGCTTAAAGTTTCACAAGCAATGAATGAGAGTTACTTTACATCCTGGCCGATATTTTAATTGTATGTAATTTTGTATTTTAGGGTTTTAGTTTGCATTTGATGATTGTTAATAATTTTATTACATATGTCATATTTGCATACACATATGTTTAATGTATTTGTGTGTGCCATATATATGTGTGTGTATATATTTATATATATAAATTTGTGCATGTGTAAGTGCATATAATTTGGGTCTTTTATAAAAAGTATCTATTCAAGCTTTTGTCCAATTTTTTATGGGGTTATCTGTTTTTCTTTTTGTTTGTAGAAGTTACTTATAGATACTGAAAACTAATCCATTGTCAGTTTTATATAAAACAATTGTCTTTTCTGAATTGATATTTTGCCTTTTTTACTCTCTTATTGGTGACTTTTGATGAATAGAAGATTCTAATTTTAAGTCACAAATGTATCAATCTTTCATATCATAACTTGTGCTTTCTGTGCAGAACAAGGGAATCATCATACTCTCTTATATTACATAGTACATGAAAGCACTAATTATGACAGAAAAGACATTATATAGATTTGTGACATCAAAATTAGAATCTCTATTCAACGTGAAAGGAAAAACAGAGAAATGTTTAGTATATAATATAATTCTGAAATTGCTTTATTTGGCTGGGGTGAGATACTGTATCTTTTTCTAAATGGGTATTCAGTTATCAGCACTACTTATTCAAGAGTCAATTTTCCCATTTCTGACTTCATATTATGTATTATATTATCTGTTTAAGACTCTCTATTCATTCACTTCAACACAGTTAGAGTGTTCTGTATGTCAGGCACTGCTCACCAATAAACAATGCAGAACATATGGAATGACTTTCTGCCCTCATGGAGTGTGTGCATTTGTAAGAAGAATCAGATAGCAAACAATGGACATAGTAAATAAATAAGTTGTTCAAATATATATGTATTTTGAGAAAGGGTCTTGCTATGATGCCCAGGCTGGTCTCCAACTCCTGGGCTCAGATATCCTCTTGCCTCAGCCTCCCAAGTAGCTGGGACTAAAACAGGGACCACCATGCCTAGCCTCTGTTTAAATATTATAGGATGATAAGTACTATGCAAAAAGAGAAAAAGTAGTCCTGGGGAGGAACAGAGGGGTTGAGTAGTTGTCAATTTAAATTGGATCGGTCAGAGTAAGTGCACTGAAAAGTGATCATTAAGCCAAGCGCAGTGGCTCATGCCTGTAATCCCAGCACTTTGGGAGGCTGAGGCAGGCGGATCACGAGGTCAGGAGATTGAGACCATCCTGGCTAACACGGTGAAACCCCGTCTCTACTAAAAATACAAAAACATTAGCCGGGCATGGTGGCAGGCGCCTGTAGTCCCAGATGCTTGGGAGGCTGAGGAAGGAGAATGGCGTGAACCTGGGAGGCTGAGCTTGCAGTGAGCTGAGATTGCACCACTGCAGTCCAGCCTGGGCGACAGAACGAGACTCCATATCAAAAAAAAAAAAAAGAAAGAAAGAAAGGTGATCATCAAAGAGTGAAGAAGATGAGGAAGTTATTATAGCAGTATGGGCATCCAAAAGAAGAGCATTCCCAGTGACTAGGCCTACAGGCAGCTGCACACCTGGCAGATTAATGAGACAGCAAAAAGACCAGTGATATTAGTAGGAGCAGAGGCCACAAAATGATGGGACAGGTTATGCAAGGTTCTAGGGCATCATAAGGACTTTAAGCCATTGCAGAGAGGAGCAATCAGATTTATGTTTCAAAGAATCCTTCTGGCAGCTGGTTGAAGAAAAGACTGGGTCTGGGGTAAAAAGGAAAGCAGGGAGATCAATTAGGAGGCGATTGCAGAAGTATGTCAGATATGATCACAATTCTGACCAGATGGTTCAAATGGAGGTAGGAAAGAAGAGGTCAATGCTGTGTATTTTAAAAGTAGAGTCAACAGAATATATAACTAGATTGATATGGCATATGAAAGAAAAGGATGAGTAAGAGTGAGCCTGGGTTGGTGTTTGGGAGAATGATTAGAAATCTAATGTTGGATACACGAAGTTTTAGTTGCTCATTGGGCCTCCAACTGGAAATACTGAAAATATATAGAGACGGTTGAGTCTCTAGTGCCAGAGAAGGGTGTGGGTTTCACATACAAATTCCTCATCCTATTCAATTTCTCTTTCCCTGAAGCAAATCTACATTTTCTTAAATACCTAGCTGTGTAAGTACAGTAAGACATTACATGTGAAAAGGCATTCCTCCCATCTTATGTTTTCTTCTCAAGAGCATCTTAACTATTCATGGCCCTTTGCATGCCCATAAAAATCTTCAAATAAGCTGGTCAAGTTTCATTTAAAAGCAAAAACAAAATGAGCAAAACCTCCTGATACTTTCAATGTAGTTGCTTTTAATCTATACCTCATTTTTGAGAAAATCAACAATTTAATAGTTTGGAGACTTCTGATCTTTGAGTATGGTTTCCCTCTCAATATTTGTAGGTCTTATTTAATATCTCAATGACATTTTATAATCATTTCTGTAGAGAATTTTTCCTGCTTTTATAAAAGTTCTATAATCTCTATCCCTTTGGTATTTGCTGATATGTAGAAATACAATTGATTTTTGCTTAATAATTTATTTCCCAGTAAACTTGCTAAAATAATTTGCACTTCCAGATTTAATATTTAAATAATTCTAATTTATAATTCTACTTTGTTCATAATAATAATATTCTTCTAGAGATCCTCTTACAACTTTTTTGCTCTTTTTTCCTTTATCATCCTGTTTCCTTTGTGCTTGAAGGAAGGGGAAGTTATTGCAATGATTAATATCTGCAATAAACTATTGAGCTGAAATGGTGGTATCGGGCACCTTTGTCTTGATTCAATCCCAAAAAGAATACTGTCAATATTTTAGTGATAGGTACAATGTTAGCTGTAAGGTTTTTATAGATATGTTCTATTGGAAGAAGAAAGTTCAGTTCAATTATTTGTTTACTGTGAGGTTTTTGTTTTCACCATGGATGGATTTTGAATTTTACCCTATGTTTTTCTGTATTTGTTGAGATAATTTTAGGATTTTTCTCTTTCTACTCTTAACATGATAATTACATCAGTTTTAATATAAAAAATCCTACATTCCAGCCGGGCACGGTGGCTCACATCAGCGGAGGCTGATGTGGGTAGATCACAAGGTCAGGAGATCAAGACCATTCTGGCTAACACAGTGAAACCTCATCTCCACTAAAAATACAAAACATTAGCTGGGCATGGTGGGAGGCACCTGTAGTCCCAGCTACTCGGGAGGCTGAGGCAGGAGAATGGCATGAACCTGGGAGGCAGAGGTTGCAGTGAGCTGAGACCACTCCACTGCACTCCAGCCTGGGCGACAGAGCAAGACTCCATCTCAAAAAAAAAAAAAAAATCTACATTCCTAGGATAACTGATTTGGTCATGATATATTATTCCTTTATAATATATTGCTAGGTTAAGTTTGCTAACATTTAATTTAAGCTTTTTGGCATTTATTTTCATGAATGGCAAGGAATTATAATTTTTTTCCCTTTTATCCTTGTTGCATTGTGGTTTCTAGGGTTATGTTATTCTCAGGAAATGAGCTGAAGAATGTTTCCTCTTTTCTTTTTCTCTTGGAGGCTGTGCTTGTTTGGATTTATTTAGACTTTCATTGAATGTAAAAACTCTAGTAAAATCATTTGGGCCAGGAGTTTTCTGAAAACTCTTTCTGAGGGAAGTTTTCTGAATAGTAAGTCAAACTTCATGGTTTCTGGACTTATCAAGCAATCTACTTTTTCTTGGGTCAGTTTTGTTAAATTGTGTTTGTTTTACTTTGAGGAATATTTCCATTTTATCTAAATTGAAATGTTGGCATAAAACTTTTCTTGATATCATGTTATTGAGAGGTGACAGCGTGCTGGCAGTCCTCACAGCCCTCGCTAGCTCTCGGTGCCTCCTCTGCCTGGGCTTCCACTTTGGCGGCACTTGAGGAGCCCTTCAGCCCCCCGCTGCACTGTGGGAGCCCCTTTCTGGGCTGGCCAAGGCTGGAGCCTACTCCCTCAGCTTGCAGGGAGGTGTGGAGGGAGAGGCGCGGGTGGGAACCGGGGCTGCGCGCAGTGCTTGCGGGCCAGCTGGAGTTCCGGGTGGGCATGGGCTTGGTGGCCTGCACTCGGAGCAGCCAGCTGGCCCTGCCAGCCTGGGGCAATGAGGGGCTTAGCACCAGGGCCAGTCGCTGCGGAGGGTGTACTGGGTCCCCCAGCACTGCCAGCCCACCAGCGCTGAGCTTGATTTCTCACCGGGCCTTAGCTGCCTTCCGGTGGGGCAGGGTTCAGGACCTGCAGCCCGCCATGCCTGAGCCTCCCAACCTCTCCATGGGCTCCTGTGCCACCCGAGCCTCCCCGAAGAGCGCCACCCCCTGCTCCATGGCACCCAGTCCCATCGACCACCCAAGGGCTGAGGAGTGCGGGTGCACGGCGCAGGACTGGCTGGCAGCTCCACCTGCAGGCCCGGTGTGGGATCCACTGGGTGAAGCCAGCTGGGCTCCTGAGTCTGGTGAGGACTTGCGGAACCTTTATGTCTAGCTAAGGGATTGTAAATGCACCAATCAGCACCCTGTGTCTAGCTCAGGGTTTGTGAATGCACCAATCGACACTGTATCTAGCTACTCTGGTGGGGCCTTGGAGAACCTTTATGTCTAGCTCAGGGTTTGTGAATACACCAATCGGCACTCTGTATCTAGCTCAAGGTTTGTAAACACACCAATCAGCACCCTGTGTCTAGCTCAGGGTTTGTGAATGCACCTATCGACACTCTGTATCTGGCTACTCTGGTGGGGACTTGGAGAACCTTTGTGTCTAGCTCAGGGATTGTAAATGCACCAATCAGCGCCCTGTCAAAACAGACCGCTCGGCTCTACCAATCAGCAGGTTGTGGGTGGGGCCAGATAAGAGAATAAAAGCAGGCTGCCCCAGCCAGGAGTGGCAACCCGCTCGGGTCCCCTTCCACATTATGGAAGCTTTGTTCTTTTGCTCTTTGCAATAAATCTTGCTACTGCTCACTCTTTGGGTCCACACTGCCTTTATGAGCTGTAACATTCACCGCGAAGGTCTGCAGCTTCACTCCTGAAACCAACAAGACCACAAGCCCACCGGAAGGAGAAAACTCTGGACAAGCCACCTTTAAGAACTGTAACACTCACCACGAGGGTCCACGGCTTCATTCTTGAAGTCAGTGAGACCAAGAACCCACAATTCTGGACACAGTTATTGTTCAGTGTCTTCATATTTCTAACAATAATTATTTTGCTTTTACTGGTTTTCTTTGAATGATACTATCAGAGATATTTCGATTTTATTAATTTTTCTCAAAACACTATCTCTTGTTTTTTTGAAATTTTCTATTGTGCATATTCAAGTTTATTAATTTTTGTTCTTACCCTTAATATTTCCTTTCTTCTACTTTTACTGAGTTTAATTTGCTCTTCTTTTTGCTATTTTTCAAAATTCTTGGATAAATATTTTATTAATTTTTCATTATATTTTCATATATACATAACTAAGCCCATAATTTTCCTGTAAGTTACTATTTTGGCTGCACCTCACAACCATAGACATGCATTTTCTTTATTGTTCAGTTCAAAATATTGTCATTTTTACTATTCTTTTTGGATCAATGAATTTTTTTAACTATGCTTCTTTTTTATTTTATTTTTTAAATTTTAATTAATTAATTAATTTTTTGAGACAGATTCTCGCTCTGTTGCCGAGGCTGGAGTGCAATGGTGCGATCTCCACTCACTGCAAGCTCTGCCTCCTGGGTTCACGCCATTCTCCTGCCTCAGCCTCCTGAGTAGCTGGGACTACATGTGCCCACCACCATGCCCAGCTAATTTTTTGTATTTTTAGTAGAGATGGGGTTTCACCATGTTAGCCAGGATGGTCTCGATCTCCTGACCTCATGATCTGCCTGCCTCAGCCTCCCAAAGTGCTGGGATTACAGGTGTGAACCACCACGCCCGGCCTTTTAATTTTTATTTTAATAATTTTTGGGGAGGCCAATCTGAGAATCAAATCAAGAACTCTATCCCATTTACAACAGCTGCAGAAAAATAAAATACCTAGGAACATACTTAACCAAGGAGGTGAAAGTTCTTTACAAGGAAAACTACAAAACACTGCTGAAAGAAATCACAGATGACACAAACAAATGGAAACACATCCCATGCTCATGGATGGGTAGAATCAATATTGGGAAAATGACCATATTGCCAAAAGCAATCTACAAGTTCAATGCAATTCCCATCAAAATACCATCATCATTCTTCACACAACTAGAAAAATACAATCCTAAAATGTATATGGAACCAGAAAAGAGCCCACATAGCCAAAGCAATACTAAGCAAAAAGAACAAATCTGCAGGCATCACATTACCTGACTTCAAACTTACAACACTATAGTTACCAAAACAGCATGGTACTGGTATAAAAATAGGAATGTAGACCAATGGAACAGAGTAGAGAACCCAGAGATACAGTCAAATACTTACAGCCAACTCATCTTTGACAGAACTACATTTCTTAATCTTCAATCATATGAGAGGGTTTCTAGTTTTTGTTTTTGTTTTTTGTAATTTATTTCAAACTCAAATTGCATTCTTTGAATATGTTCTATGTTATTATATTTCAATTTGAAATTTGTCAAGAGTTGATTTATCCTCCAGGAAATGATCAGTTATTGTAATTTTTAAATGAATATTTGAAAAGAATGTGTATTCTCCAGTTCATGAGTGCGGAATTCTGTTATTCTCTTCTGTTTTGTCTTTTAGGGGTTACTTACCAGTTGTGTTCTCTACATTTCCTCTACTGATCTGTTTATATGCTGAAATTTTTCACTTTGGTTATTTTGCCTATTTTTCCTTATACTTATATCAATTTTTGATTTATATATCTTGAGACTATGTTTTGAGGTACATAAACTTTTAAATACTTTCTAAGACATTCATCTCTAAAAAATGTCCCATGTTATGTCTAATTTTTGCTTAAAGTCTGTTTCATCTGTTAATAAAATTATAAGAGCTTTATTTTGTTTATTATTTAAGTGCTATTATTTTCTTTTGAATTTTTTTCTGTCAACTATTCTGCTTCCTTATAATTTAAATAGGACAGAAGATGGTAAGATCTTTTTTAAAAAATTGGCAAATAATATTTGTCCTTTAACTAGAAGATTGGATCTATTTATGTTTTGCAATTATTGATACATTTAGCTTAATTCAGCATTTTTTGTGCTTTTCTTTCTTCATACCTATTCAGTTTTAATTTTCTCTTCTTTAATTATTTTAATTGAGCTATTTTTAATCATTTGACTTTTTAAATTTATATCCATAAGTTTGTCTATTTAAAATACAAGTCATCAGAAAAATTCCAATCTTTACATATTAATGTTTAATTGTAATACTTTTAATATCCTGTTGAACCAACAGTTGAATTTTGAGCACTTAAATCCTGTTATCTCGTCCCAACTTTATTTTACTTTCATTACTTATTTTACTTCCCTTTTGCTTGTTTTTTAATCTCAAAACTCTTTATTGTTACTGATACAAATAATACTTATTTAGATTAACCTAGATATTTATCAGTTTTTCTCTTCATTACTTACTGCATCTAAAACTTTTCGTCTGGGATCCTTTCTCTTCTTCAAGAAGGACAATAAGAAGCAAATAAATAAAAGAAATTACCTCAGTCACATTTAGAGAGCCTTTCTGGCTTTGGCCTACAGATAATAAAATTTGTTTCCAGTTGCTTTTTGTCTCTTACAATAGAGATAATATCACACTTTAAAAGCTGAATGAGGCCAGGAGCGGTGGCTCAAGCCTGTAATGCCAACACTTTGGGAGGCCGAGGAAGGTGGATTGCCTGAGGTCAGGAGTTTGAGACCAGTCCGGCCAACATGGTCAAACTCCATCTCTACTAAAAATACAAAAAACTTAGCCAGACGTGGTGACGCACGCCTGTAGTCCCAGGTACTCAGGAGGCTGATGCAGGGGAATTGCTTGAACCCGGGAGGCAGAGGTTGCAGTGAGCCAAGATCGCACCACTGCACTCAAGCCTGGGCGATAGAGCGAGACTCCATCTCACACATACACACACAAAAAATAAAAAGGAAAAAAAAGAAAAAAAAAAGCTGAATGAATAGCCACATATACGGCCTGCTTCCATTCAGCAATAACAGCCTGTTATTAAATGACTTGTTCTTGATTCTCTGACTAGACTAGATCTTATTAGAAGGGATTTATGTTAATCACCTCTTGACCAGCAATACTTAGAACTGTTCTTGGTACCATCAACATTCAACAAATATTTTCTAAAACTAAATAAAATCTTGAAGGCCATCCTCAAAGAAAAAATATTCTAAAAATAAATAATTTTTAGCATTATGTAGTATGATGTTAAAAAACTTGAAGGGTCCAGGCCTGGTGGCTCACGCCTGTAATCCTAGCACTTTGAGAGGCCGAGGCAGGCAGATTGCCCGGGCTCAGGAGTTCAAGACCAGCCTGGGCAACACAGTGAAACGGTGTCTCTACTAAAATACCAAAAATTAGCCAGGCGTGGCGGCATGCACCTGTAGTCCCAGCTACTAGGGAGGCTGAGGCAGAAGAATTGCTTGAACCTGGGAGGCAGAAGTTGCAGTGAGCCAGTGAGCCCAGATCACACCACTGCACTCCAGCCTGGGCAACAGAGTGAGACTCTGTCTCTAGAAAAAAAAAAAAAAAAAAAAAAACTTCAAGGATGACATCTTTTACTGTTAATAAATATACATTTTTATTATTTTAAAGTAATGTAGTTTTACACATATGTCTTATAATGTTTCTTTTTTGTAATGATGGGAATTGATTTTAATAAGGGAAAGAAGTTTACGATGTCTCCTGCCCTGCCCATGTGATTCAGGTTAAATGTTATAATAAGCAGTGTTAGTAATCAATGTTCTGGAAGCATTATAACACATTTATCATCCCAATTTAATGAAAGGTAAACAGATATTTGATCACACGTACTATATAAAGAATTGTACCAGGAATTTGTATCTTTCTTATTTATTACACAATGTTTAAAACTATATATTCTGATTTTGACATCATATCCCAGTTTTAGGAATTCCTAGCTATGTGACCATGGTCAAGTTACTCGGTGCTCTATAAAATGGCAAATAATGGTAACTATTACTTTTTTGTTGTTTTTTTTTTTTTTTTTGAGATGGAGTTTCACACTGTCACCCAGGCTGGAGTGCAGTGGTGTGATCTCGGCTCACTGCAAGCTCCACCTTCTGGGTTCACACCATTCTCCTGTCTCAGCCTCCCGAGTAGCTGGGACTACAGGCACCCGCCACCACGCCCTGCTAATTTTTTGTATTTTTAGTACAGACAGGATTTCACCATGTTAGTGAGGATGGTCTCGATCTCCTGACCTCGTGATCCGCCCGCCTCGGCCTCCCTGAATGCTGGGATTACAGGCATGAGCCACCGTCCCTGGCCAATAGTAACTATTTCCATTTCAAAGTCTTCATTGAAAAAAGAGTTAATTTATATAAAGTCTTAAAGTAACACCTGGAATATAGTACTACCTGAATAAATATTAGCTTTTTTTAAGTCATATTATTGTGTTATATAACATATGTTTAAGTTTATTGATATTTTATAATAAAAGACAGATAAATTATAAAATAGATTAAATATTGCATATCATATTATTTTTCCAGCACTTTTCAGAGTGATTGCACATGTTTATCATTCTGTTTCAACAACATACATATGAAGAAAGCAGGACAAGGTGAGTATGATATTCTGATGATGAAACAGTGTTAGAGAAAACAAGTAACTTGAAAAAAACTACGTCATGATTCCGGCACTGACCTGGACTCTGAGTTTTCTTGCTCCCAGGGGAGTATATTTCACATCCCTCTTGGCCCCTTTTTCCGGTAGAAAGAGAATGGGCCTGCCCTGCAAGGGTGACCGCATCGCTCCTCAGCATGGGAATCTAGTTAAGTCACAGTAGTTATGCGAACCACTCCATTATCATTTCTACTATGGAGATAACCCTACCTTAAAGAGAGACACAGCCTCTTTCGTAGACTTTGAACCTGACTGTATCCCTAAGAACTTCATACAGCAAATGGAAACCTCTGCATGACAGGATGGCCCAAGTGGTAGAACAACTTGCACAGCAGCCTGGACCTGTTGCAGAACCTTCTCCTGTTCTGGACCCCATTCAAAACTGGCAGCCTTTTGGGTCACTCCATAAATGGGCTGGAGTAACACACCCAAATGAAGAATGTGTTGCCTCCGAAATCCAAATAGGCCCACTATGTGTTGTGCCTCTTTCTTCATTATAGGAGGGGCCAAATGCAGCAACTTATCCTTCACCTTAGAAGGAATGTCTTTACAGGCTCCACACCACTGGACCCGTAGAAATTTTACTGAGGTAGAAGGTCCCTGAATTTTAGTCAGATTTATTTCCCATTCTCTGGCATGCAAATGTCTCACCAATAAATCCAGTGTATTTGCTACTTCTTGCTCACTGGATGAATCAGGATAATGTCGTCAATGTAGTGGGCCAGTGTGATGTCTTATGGAAGCAAAAAGTGATCAAGGTCTCTCTGAATAAGACTATGACACAAAACTGGAGAGTTGATATACCCCTGAGGTAGGACAGTAAAGGTATATTGCTGGCCTTGCCAGCTAAGGGAAATTGCTTCTGGTGGGCTTATGGACAGGAATGGAGAAAAAGGCATTTGCCAAGTCAATGGCTGCATACCAGGTACCAAGAGATGTGTTAATTTGGTCAAGCAATGAAACCACATCTAGTATAGCAGCTGAAATTGGAATCACCACTTGGTTAAGCTTACGATAATCCACTGTCATTCTCCAAGATACATCTGTCTTCTGCACAGGCCAAATGGGAGAGTTGAATGGGGATGTGGTGAGAATCACCATCCCTGTATTTTTCAAGTCCTTGATGGTGGCACTAATCTCTGCAGTCCCTCCAGGGATGTGACACTGTTTTTGATTTACTATTTTTCTAGGTAGAGGCAGCTCTAGTAGCTGCCATTTCACCTTTTCCACCGTAGTAGCCCTCACCCTACCAGTCAGGGAGCCAATGTGAGGGTTCTGCCAGCTGCTAAGTATGTTTATGCTAATTATGCATTCTAGCACTGGGGAAATGATCACAGGATGTGTCTGGGGACCCACTGAATCTACTGTAAGTTGGACCTGAGCTAAAATTCCACTAATTATCTGACCTCCATAAGCCCCTACTTTAACTGGAGGACCACAATGATGTTTTGGGTCCCCTGAAATTAATGTCAGCTTACAGCCAATATTCAGTAGTCCCCAAAATGTCTGATCTGATCAGACATTTGATCATTCCCTTTCCCCAAAGCACAGTTACCCTGGTAAAAGGCCAGAGGTCTCCTTAGGGAAGGATGGGAGAAAGATTCACTGCATAAATTGTTGGTAGTGTAGTGGGGTCCTTCCTCAAGGGGACCTGGCCTCCCCTTTATTCAAGGAGTTCTAGGGCTGTAAACTGGCTCAAGTCTGGAAATTGATTGAAGGGCCATCGTTCTCTGTTTTTACAATTCAAATTAGTCTTTTGTCCATTCACCCTAGAAGTTTGTTGCTTGTATAAATTAAGTAAGAAGGCAGTAAGCTTCCTATCAATTTCACTAGTAGGAACACTGTGATTAATTAGCCAATGCCAGAGCTCTATAAGAGTCAGATTCTTCTGATTGCCGCTTTGCCTCTGCTGTCCTTTTTGATAGCTACACCCACCTTGCCTTTGATGGTTGAGTGCTGCGACTTGGCCCCCGCCACCTCAGAATCCAATTATTCCCATTGTATTTAAATTATGTGATTGAGTGACTGTGGTTCCTACTGTTAGATCTGACATACAGAGAAGAGCAATTACAGGGCTCTTCAAAGAGGCAGAGGCTGCCCTTACAAATCTATTTCACAAGGCATTGGTCAAAGGTATATCTTCTGGACCTTCCCAGCTGGGATGAGTAGGACTAAAGTGACTAATCCATTCCAAAATCCCAATCTCCCTAAGCCTTTGGATCCCTTCCTCTACTTCAAACCAAGGGAGATTAGGCATTTCTAGCTTGCTCACAGTGGGCCATCTTTTAATCCATAGTTTAGCTAAACAAGCAAATAAGCTATCGGAATCTTTTTTAACTCCCCAAGCTGCAACATTAAATGCACAGTCCCTACTTAGTGGGCCCAAATCAATAAATTCAGCCTGATCCAACTCTATGTTCCTTCCACCATTTTTCCCCACCCTTAATATGCATTCCCATGCTCGTTCTCTAGATTTCTGTTTATATAAATTGGAAAACTCAAGCAGTTCTTTTCGAGTGTAGAGCACCTCCTCATGGGTCACACTCTTAACCTTACCTCTAGGGGCCTGCCGGGACTTTAGTCTAGTTATAGGTCTAGAAGGAAACATGGGTGTTGGGAGTGGCTCCTGAGAAGAATCAACATTATCTCGCCTGGCAAATGCCTCAGGGGAGGCCATCGCTGTTGCCTCAGGCAGCACAGGGTTTATCTCCTAGGACAGGTAGAAAGGCTGATGACAGCATGGGTTGGTGAGGGTATGTTGCCACTACTGGGGTTGGGATAGCTGTTTCTTCTGGCAAGAAAGCTTCATCAGAGTTTACAAACTCAGTGTCCCCAGCTTCATCAGGTCCTCCCACATGTCCCCATTCCAAGTTGCAGGGTCCCATTCTGTTCCAATCAATGCCCTCACTTTAACAGTAGACACCTGGTGAGGCTGTGCATGCACCTTTCATTGCAGGTCAGCCACTTGCATGATAAGAGCTTGTGTCTATTTTTTCACATTTTCAGTTCTTTCTCTCCAGGAAATAACACTCTTGCTCAGGACAATCTTAGCAGATTTGAGGCTCAGTTTCTGCTTCTGAAATCAGGAAATAGAATCCCAAAGTGCTGGGATTATAGGTGTAAGCCACCATGCCCAGCCTGTAGGTGCTTATTTATTACAATTACATTGAGAAACTTCATCTACTATGGAGCATTTTGCTTTTCAAAACATCCCTGATCTACATGATTTACCAAAAAAAAAAAAAAAAAGTATCATCTGAGAACTGTGAACTGTGGAAGAAATCAAAACTATTTTTTCTTTTAAAAAGCCACACCCACCCAGGAGGCGGAGGTTGTGGTGAGCCCAGATCGCGCCATTGCTCTCCAGCCCGGGCAACAAGAGTGAAACTCCATCTCAAAAAAAGAAAGAAAGGAAAAAAAAAAAAAAAAGCCACATAATGAAACCACTCATGAAACCCTAACAATGTACTTCACATTGAAGTGGAAAAATATCCAAAAGGAGCAGCTTCAACTTCCATGAGGTGAAAGTGCACAATGAAGATTGCTTGCCTTTGCTGCATTTGGGAGTTATATGGTTATTTAGTAACATTGTTTAAGAACTACTGGATATTAATGCAATCCTGCATAAAAATGCAATTTATTCGATGTGAAAAAATAAGACAGGTCTTATTACTAGGAACCACCAAGACCAATCATCATGAACATTTTTAAGATTGTGTTTTATTTTAAAAAAAATTAAATGTGTGCAGCTATTATCTTATGTTGAAAAGACTGAAAGTTTAAAACAACAGAAATTAATATTAAAAATTTTTTGTTCACACTTAAAAATATACTTTACATGTAAGTATATAAGTGTATAATACATAAAATTAATGAGAAGATTTTATTAAATACATTCCATCAAAAAGTACTATAAATGTAAGCACTTATTTATAAAATCATGAAGTGTTTTCTATGGCAAGCCAAGGGTGGTGCTTAATTTGAAGCTATAATATTTATATATATTGATGTGAGGTACCATATAAAGATTAACATTTTAAAAATGCATTTGAAAGTAACCTGTAACTAATTAAGTGCTTGCTTATGCAGCCATGTTTGTTATGGATTATTTCACCTGTTCATTTTACTGAGGAGGTGAAATCAAATTTTATGGAGCAGGCTTAATTAAATTGATCATTCAATGATCCAGACTTTTCAGTAAGGCAACAAAAATAACCAAGCGGACTTTTCAAATATTCAACAATATTTAGTATCCACAGCATGAATTTCAACATCCTTTATATTTTGTTTCTCAGAAAATATAGGCTTTATTGCCCTAGAGTTCCCCTTATTATATCATATAAGCAATATCTTTTTAAAGAATAAAACATTAGCCATCAATCACATATTATAGAATACAAATGAGAGATTAACCTTTCCTGAAGAAAAAGAAAATTGATTATAAAGCACAGAAAGATGATGATACTGAATTCATTTATTTGCCTTATGGGTGGATATGTATATATTTTGTTATATCTGTAAATATCTTATTAAAGATCCTATTTTTTGTTTCTACATTCAAATCTTCCTTCTTGCTTTTAATAGAGCATTAGCTCCTCTGAGCTTCAGCAAAACATGCGACAAGGTTAGAAACTGCAGAGAAATATGACACAGGTGTGATGAAAACTCCTTTGTATTAATTCATGAATTAATATGAGTCTCTGATGTTGCAGACATCTCTAGATTTTTTCCTCCTTATTTCTTTTGATTGGTACCATTTGACATTACTGTTCTTCAGTATGTTAGTCCTTTATTTGACATCAGAATTTATCATAGCTTTGGACACGTTGGATACTGATACTTTCTTCTTTTATGGAAATAGATGATCATACACAGAACTCCTGTAAATTATTTCTAAAAGCAGAAAGGAATAGTAAGATAAATATTGAAGGACAAGTGGATTCAAAGATTGAATTCGTTTGTTATTTCTAAAAACAAAGCATTAAATATTCATGTTGCATTTGTTCATGACAGTTAAACTTCTTGAGTGGAATGCAGAGATCTTTTATTTCAGCACTGTCTTAATGCAGGATTAGTTTATTTTGGTAATATATTATTGTTAGAATTAAACCAGGCTTCAGGCTTTTCAAGTTTGATTTGGGCTTTTACTTTTCATGTCTATGTGTGGTCCTTTGGTCTCAAGCTTTGGTAGATTAACGATGACCACAGATTCTTTCCAATCAGTATTCCCATCAAGAGGCAGAGGCTATTTCTGACACCGGCCTGTGACCGGTTTGACCAATTGTGTGTGGCAGAAGTGCCACCATGACAGTTCCAGGTCTGGGCTGTAAGAAGACTGACCCTTTCCACCTTGGAGTTTCAGGGCCCTGAGTATCTTGTAAATGTTGACTACCCCATTGACCCCCTTGTGAGGCCCCGGGGATATATAAAGGGGCTCAGCAAAATCCAGGCTTCCAGATGCCTCTGTCAAGGCACCAGTATGTGCCTGAAGCCTTCGTGACCCCTCCACACCAGACATCAGTCCAGCTACTGGCTGACAACCACTGAGTAAACCGAGGGATGGCACCCAGAATGGAAGAATCACCCAGGGGAGACCTGCCTGAATTCCTGACACACAGTGAAATGAAATGAGATGGTGGCCATTTGTAACCTCTTGTTTTGAGGTAGTGAGGCAGAACAAAATGGCCAAGGGAATGGTTAGTGTCACAAAGATGGCCAATAATATTAATGGTATTAATTAACTTGTGAACAACAATAAAGCTAAAATTTAAATTCTGAGTTTCTAGTTCTATATGTAGTCGACCCTCTGTATCTGCAGATTCCACCTCTGTGGATTCAACCAACAGTGGATCAAAAATATTTTTTTAAATTGTGTCCGTTCTGAACATGGACAGATTTTTTTTCTCGTCATTATTTTCTAAACAATACAATAGAACAACTGCATTTACATAGCATTTACATTGCATTAGGCATTATAAGTAAATTAGAAATGATTTAAAGTAACAGGAGAATGTGCATAGGTTATATGCAAATACAGTGCCATTTGATATCAGGGACTTGAGCATCTGCGAATGTTGGTATCTTAGGAAGGTCCTGGAACCAGTCCTTCATAGACACCATAAACCTTCAAAATGTCCAAATGACCTCCAAACCAACCCAATGAAAATTTAAAATAAACACATTGATTAAAAAAACTTATTCTAAATCAGTGACTTGTGTATTAACCATTTATGTTATTGACTTAATTTTCAACTTTAATCCGTAGTGTAGGTCAAAGCAATGTATATTTAATAACCTGTGCACTTACGAACTAGGTATTTTAAACAGCATTTTGAGTAAAGGAACCTAAATTAAGAAGATAGTATGTTACTTTTTGAATGTGGTGGTTGACTTCATCAGACAAGATGTAGTGGCAGCCGGTGGAGAGTGTGTTTCATAGCCCTGGCCTCCTGGGTCACTCAGTTCCCTTTCGTTACTTCATCTCTTTATTGTCTTGGAGGCTTCTGCCTGGACCCCTCATTCTTCTCCATGGTAAACCCTTCTCATGCAGCTTCATGACTTGCTTAAGGTCACTCACTCAGTGACATTTTCCTTTTGACCGTTCAATAACAAGACGCTTAATTCCTTCCTTCTTTATAACTCCATAGACCCAGGCGCAAGGACAATAAATCTCTGGATGTGCATCTTCACATAGAGTCAACCCACTGTAGTCCTGGTGACCAGTGACTGTGCTTCATGTAGTTCAATGCAGAGGTTGCAGAGGTGCAGGCTTCTTCAAAATCTTGTGGTTTTATTGTCAAAACACAGGACCTTTTAGGGTGCAGGGAAAGAAAAGGCTTCTCACTGACTCAGCCTATGTGTAACGGGGCAGGAAAGGGTGGTTCCTATGTGTGCAGGAGGGAGAGCGTAACCAGCCATATCGGCGCAATGCCCAAAACACCATTTTTAACCTGTAAGTCATAAGACAAGGGCAGGAACCAAACAACAAGAGAGCAGTTCAGTTTCATTATAGACACTACTACCCTATTCATCTGCATAAAGCATCTGAGATAAAGCTATTTTGATAAATAAAATCATGTTCACAATGCAGAAAACAGTGAGCATCTGAGACTCATGGAACTCTAGAAACTGAGAAACTGTATTATTCAAACTCCTAATGTGGTGTGCCTGGGGCACACAGACCTGGGTAACATCTTCCATGTAACCAAGGACACACGTCCAGTGAGTGCCTGAGACAGGAGGAGATCTCTTTGTCTAAGTTCTCATGGCAATGATCTTTCAACCACATCATACATGATAAAGAAACTGTAGAGGGAAGAGAAATTTGAAATTGAAGATATTTACCTGTCTTCCAATGGTTTCTAGATTTTTCCTACTTTCTTTCTGACCTGAAATTTTTTCATTTAAAGCACATCGAGTTTAGGCCTTTGAATTTGGAAACACGCACGTATACCCCAAGCATGAACTTTGGATTTACAAGTGTTGAGAAGTATTAACTGTGTGTTTAATGGGATTTTGTTGTTGTTGTTGTTGTTTGCTAAGTGGAATGTGGGATTTGTTCTGGCTTGCCAAGTATTTCATATAAATAGTTTTCTTAATGAAAAGAGGCTTGAGAAAGATTCTTACTTTGAAAAGGAGATTATGATTAAAATTCTTCAAATTGTAGCCCACAGGGACAAATATTATTATGGACTAGGTGATTCGAAGAAATAATTTAAAAATCAGCTCTACTAATTAAATTTCCAAATTCATGCACAAAGACTTGGCTTAATTAGTAATTCCATATACATATATGCAATAGAATGAACAGCTTCCTTAGCACCTGAACTATGAGTCATTTTTGCCCAAAGCAGGTGAGGATAGTGAGCTACTCTACAGGATAATGGAGACTTGGTTGGGGGTGGGGCGTGAAGAGTCTGGCATTATATTAAAAGGATATTTTATTTACTGAAGTAGTTACCTGTCAACTAATGCTATTTAAGCGCATTCTTTTAAACAGGAAAAAAAAACCCTGGGTTTTATGTTCTTCAATTTCTTGAATTAAGATGATTAAAAGTGGAGATTAAATATAATCTTTATTCCAAAGTCACTCCTGTGTACTATGCCAGATACTTAGGCAGCACTTAAATTCCTTGAGTCCACTAAAATTGCATTTGCCCTGTTACTATTTCAGCAAAAGAAGCTATTTTCATTTGTGAATACATGATTTAGTTATAAATATTTCAGGCATATGTTTTTCATCTTCTATTTGCTTACTGACTCTTCCCCCGAATTTTCTGTAGCCTTGGTGTATAGGATTGAACTATATTTTTTTCTTTTTCTTTTTTTTTTTTGAGACAGAGTCTAGCTCTGTCACTCTGGCTGGAGTGCAGTGGCGCGATCTCCGCTCACTGCAAGCTCTGCCTCCCAGGTTCTCGCCATTCTCCTGCCTCAGCCTCCCGAGTAGCTGGGACTACAGGCGCCCGCCACCACGCCCAGCTAATTTTTTGTATTTTTAGTAGAGATGGGATTTCACCGTGTTAGCCAGGATGGTCTCGATCTCCTGACTTCGTGATCTGCCTGCCTCGGCCTCCCAAAGTGCTGGGATTACAGGCGTGAGCCACTGCGCCTGGCCTGAACTCTATTTCTTATAACCTGGTTTGTGTAAGTGCACAGGATGAAGAGTTTGGTGGGGCTGAAGGCAGAACTTGCTAGGAAGGCTGACTCTTTTTTTCTCTATGGAAATTTCTTCAAATGCCCTGCATTAAGTGACACTCCATGGAACCAAGGGAGTATCACACTGCAGTCATTTGCAGCTTATTTTCCAATTACCACCCTACCTTGGAGCTCTGAATATGTTCACTGGGCCATCAACATCCATTCCTGCCTCCTCTTGTGTGCCTTATGGTATGGTAGAGGCTGGAAAACTAAAAGCCTATTTCCCAGACTCCTTTGTGGACAGGGTCATGGATGCAAATTAGATGCATTCATGCTCTACCTGCAATTCATCTCTGAACTGAAATCCCATATCCTGCTGAGGTTTCTGCAGGCAAGCAAGGTCCCAGGGACACGAGTGTGGACAAGAGCTGTGGAGGCAGCCTTGTGGATCCACTTTCTGGTCACAAGTGCGATCAGGAGGTATTGAGCTGGTTGTAGAAGAGGAGATAGCGGTGGTAGTGCCTTCCAGGTTCTTAGATTGAAGCTATAGCAGTGGTTTCTACACAAGAGAGAGCCATTATTAGACCTGACTCCTACCATTCTAGCCCTTGCAAAAATGTTATATTCCTTGTATTAAATCTTCTCCTTAAAATACGTAAAGCAATTTATTGCCCTGAATCTATCTGATATGCCTAGCATATGGCAAGCCCTGGAAGGTTTTCCTGCTGATGCAGAGATCCCCAGGTGGCATGCAGGATTTCTTATTCCCAGTTGATCCTTGATTTTTCCCAACCTTCCCACTTGGCCCTTAAGTTCACTTATTTGTTTGTTTGATATGGGTTTTGTTTGTGGTCATGGCAGTGGTTTATTCTACTGGATTTGGAGGGAGGTAGAGTCTTAGATTCATTTTTATTCCGCCATCTTTCCCTTACATTGAAAAGAATGATTTAAAAACTCATCAAAAAGAAATATACTTTAGGTTAATTTTCTTTGACAAATTTCTTTGACAAATTCAGGTCTTCCCCGAAGGCCTTATAAATTCAAAGTGAAAAGAAATGTACAATTAATTATATTTGTAATCAATTTGTTTTGGGTCTGTTTTATGGTACAATATTATATTTTGTATATGCACTTTTTGCACCAGAAAGTTTTTAAAAATACATATATCTTGGCCACTTTAAGCATTTGCTCTTTGGATCACTGACTATTTACAGTGTTTATTATGCACCAAACAAAGATGAGTGAGACAAATTATCAGCTTTATTTCTCCAATGAATATTATTGCTTCAGAAACTATCACTATATGTTTCTAAAATATCAATACACTAAATATAGTAACCTACCTTTCTTAGACCTTATTGAAATGGAAGAATGATGAAAATTGATATATATTGATTCTGTTACTGATACTGTCTGATAGTGGTCACAGAAATTTTCATAAGCAATTATCATTCAACTTTTACATCTGGGGAAACAAAGATCAGAAACATAAAATGACTTCAGAATCATTTTCCAGGCCACTAAATAATGGAGCTGAATTCAAAATCCATGGTGTTTTCACTTTCCTGTGCATTTCTTCAGGAGATACAGTTTACAAAAAGGTAAATTTTAGAAAAAAATAATATACATGTTATCTTATATCTGAGTGGTCTTACTACATCTCAAAGTAATTTGTAAGCTCATTATTTCATTTAGTAAACATTGCCAGGAGATAGACTGGCAGGAGTGGAAGTATTGTGTCCATTTTATACATGTAGGCAATAGAAGTATCTAATCTAAGTTTTTACCTTTTACTAATTATATCAAGTTATTGTTTGTTTTAATGTTTCAAAAGTCACGTGATTGCTAGGTAAAACACCGACAAATTATTTAAAGAAGGACAATAATTTTTACTTTTCTCAACTTTCTTGGATAAATACATTTAGAAAAGTTAACAAAAATTAATTAGAGAAACTGCTCTCTGACAACTTTTATGTATAATATTTATGTCAATTTTACTTAAATGGCAATGTTCAATTTTTCAAAATTTGATTTAAAAAATGTGCACAAACATCAAGAAAGAATGTATGAGTAATGTTTTAATCAGTTTTTTAAAATTTGCCTGAGGAATGAGTATCAGGAAAAGGATATAAATGCATCCATAAAATTTAAAAATAAATGTTACTACATTATGGCACTAATCTGTGAGTTAGGACTATTACAGAAACATAATGCTGCTTAGTTCAAAAACAAACACGCTTACTCTGGTCCCCTTCCCTTGGCTGTGACTTTACCAACCTCAGTACTTTTCCAAACATCCTCACTAACTATGGACTTGAAGAAACAGCAAGCAGCATGCCAGCTCCAGAGGGCATTGCTCCCTGTGTAACCGAGCTGCATCCAGAGAAAGAAAAGAAGTGAATGCATACATGGAAGGTGCATCACACAGACATGGCATTCAAAATACATGTGATGCCCTTGAAAGAAGAAAATCAGAGTGATCAAACAGGGAGGTTCAAAGAGACCTTGGGAATCACTGACACTGTTCCTTCTGCCAGGCAAAATTATACTAAACCCACCTGGGATTGTTTCAAAGTAAGCTATTTGCCTTTGGTTGTTTTTCTGTTTTACACTAGTCAGAATTTGTTCATTTTTAATCTCAAAGTTATTTCATACTTCAGCTAGTTTTCAGAATTGTTGAAATTGCTTATTTGTTGAGTTGCATAATACACCTTGCCCACATTCAATCCTCTGCCCCATTTAAACTTGCATATTTTGATAACCCCTTACGTGACCATGATGAATTGTGATTACCTCCTGAAATGTCACAGGCAGGTGAAAGTATGACTCAATTTCAACTTGTTATCCTTGATGCATTTCACATTAATTTACATATATCTTTCTCTAAGATTACAGACAAGAGGGAAAATGGAAGAATAATTTCATGGATCTCTTAAGAACTGTTCAGAACATTAGTTCTTTCAAAACTATGGTTGCCGAAAATTCAGCTGAGATAACAGAGAGCTCCCTTCATGGATGATACAGGAGCAATTCAGAACCTACTGCTTTCACACAAAAAAGTATCAAAATCTAATTCCTAAAAATGCAAAATGTTGCCAAGTCTGCCAGCTATAACTTAGCAAAGCTTTCAGGGATTTCCTGTGGGCACTTTCATCTTCTCACCAGCCATGTGTATATACACAGTGACTTCCAATGTTCCATGTTTTCTTCTTCCAAAGACACATTTAAACAACATGTTGTTGCTAATTTTGGGATTTTGCAGTGGGTGCATGTAACTATGAACAATCACGATGCTTTGCAAATCATTAGCTATCAACATACAGTGGATTTTGCAGTACAGAGACAGCTTGAAGTAATAAACACTTGACAATCCTAACATTTCTAGAACTTGATGTAATTTACTAAACGAAGAATATAAAACCATTTCTATAAACAGAGCAAAATGAAGCCCCAATAGTGAGGGCATAGAGCAGGAAGAGCATGTTGAAATATGACTTTTGCATTTGTATGTATGACTGAAAATAAGAGGTGGCAAGCTGCCTATTCTCAACTTTACCAACTACACACATTTTTCTGTGAGGCAGTCTTGCTATTCAGGATTGCCTTAAGGAATCTGAGGAGATCAACTGCAATTGTAAACAAAGAGGGCACTAAACCAAGCAGTGTCAATGTATTACCATTAAGAAAGGATCCAATAAGATTGCTGATATTAAAAATTGACTCTCAACATCTTCATATTTTAAACGTGGTGTTGAAATAAATATTAAATAGGACAAAACCAGTAGCCAAGGAGATGATAACAAAAGACTTTCTCAATCCACGTGAACTGCTTGTTTTGATTACATCCTTTACCCAGTATTATGTTTAAGGGATTTGGCTATAACAAAATAAGTGTCTATTTCAAAATCTGATGATGAATTTCTCCCATGGATGCATTGGTTTGTAAAGATCAAAATTGAATGATTAAGCTATGGTAAAATTTCTCTAATATTCTACTCAATGCGCTACAACATCAGTCCCCAACCTTTTTGGCATCAGGTACTGATTTTGTGGAAGACAGTTTCTCCATCCAGGAGTGGAGGGTGGGGTCAGGATGATTCAAGCACATTACATTTATTATGCACTTTATTTCTATTATTATTACACTGTAATATGTAATTAAGTAATTATAAAACTCATCATAAAGTAGAATCAATGGGAGCCCTGAGCTTGTTTTCCAGTAATTAGATGGTCCCATCTGGGGGTGATGGGAGATAGTAACAGATCATCTGGCATTAGATTCTCATAAGGAGCATGCAACCTAGATCCTTCGCATGCACAGTTCACAATAAGATTGGTGCTCCTATGAGAATCTAATGCTGCTGCTGATTTGACAGGAGGCAGAGCTCAGGAAGTAATGCAAGTGACAGGGAGCAGCTATAAATAACAGATGAAGCATTGCTCCATGGCTTGCTGCTCACCTCCTACTGTGTGGCCCGGTTCCTAACAAACCACAGACAGGTACTGGTCCCTGGCCTTTACAACCAGTAATATTCATAAGAGCAAACATTTGGATGTTTACTGTATTCCAGGAACTTTTTATAGTGTTTTACATGGACTCACTTAATTCTCATCACAAGCCTACATAGAAGGTATGATTATTATTCCCATTTTGCAGATGAGGGAATGGATGCACAAAGAGATTAAGGAGGCTACCCATGGCCACATAGGAAGAAAATAGCAGAGCCACCATATGTACCAGGTAGCCGGGTCCCAGAGCTTGATATATTCTAGTGTCTCCCTGGAGATCTCTACAAATTAATCAACCAATAGGTGACAAGTTTCTAATACTGACTGCAATAGTCACTTAGCCAAGACACCCAGTTGTCATAATTATCTGTCCTCTTTCAATATTTCTTTTCCATTTCTCATGCTTGTTTCTGTTCTGCAATGCTAATCAATTTTTCATGTGGCTGTCTCTGTGCCAAGAACATCCTTTCTCAATAATCTCCTAGGAAGTTTTCACGGTACATGATTTACTACATAATTAAAAGAAAATGATTTGCTTTGACACCTACTTGTAAATTGCCTCAATTTGGAAATGAAAACACAGCTTTTTAGGCTCAACTATAAGGACTTTATTTTCTAAACTGAATATGTTCACAGTTTATTTTTACAGTAAGGAATATTATAGATCATAAAAATATAATAAGTATAGCTCTTTCTTTAAATATAAATATATTCATATTTTTATTTTCCTATTTTAAAAATATTTTTCTTTATTTTATATTTAGATTTAAAAGCACAATCACGAATTAATTTATTAACACTGCTATTTATGATGTTGCTTGTTTTTCTGTGTGACAATGATGTACATTTGCTGAAACAAAAATTAAGACTCCCATCTTGACTAACAGCAAAAAAGAAGAAAAGAAATTCATAAGCTAAAGAAGAATTTAACCAGTGTAACCCGTTCATCAATTCTTAGTGTTCATCAATTCTAACACATTCATCAATTCTAACACATTTTGAAAAGTGGCAAGCTTCTCTCTGACATTGTGTCCTTTTGTGAGAAATGTCCACTGAACTATAGCTGGCATTCTATGTGAGAAGCATGTGCCAGAGATTGCAAAAGAAAGATCATGTGATGTCAACCCAAGCCACAAATTGGTACATGAACCTGTTGGCAAATCATAGTTTATCACTCCCTGTCCATGAGTCATTTGAAATGGGAGTGCCAATTTTAGCAGATGTGTTTTCTGTTTCCATAACAAGTTGTGAATGTGAATACTTATTTTCATAAATAAATCTGATTGTCAATATAATCTGAGTTTTCTTAGTGTTACGAACATCTTACTGCCTGCATAAATTGAAGCATCTTATAGGATGACTTTTGTAGCAGGCAAGATCAGAGTGAAGTAGGGCAACTTGAGTAACAATTTATGGTAAATTGGTAAATTATACAAAATGATTATTTGTTGTCTTTTATTATTTGTTATCAATTTTAAAATTTCAAATATTTAATGAGGAAGGATAAAAAGACTAGAAACAGAAGAATATGCCTATTTTATGGGCAATGAAAAGACAGTGTAGACTCTAGGAGTTTACAATGGAGGTTGAGGTATAAGACAGCTTTGTATAGGTCAATATTAATAATTTATCTTTTGGGACCAAAATTAAACCATGTGGTCTGCAATCCACCTGATAAAGCTTCATGGAAAAGTTAAATCTTGATCCAGACCTTAAAAATATAGAATTGGAGTAAAACCAAGGTAGTAAGTAAGATGATATTGAAGAAATAGATTTCGGTATGAGAAGATAACAAAATAAGAAAGCATAATATTTTTGTGAGTGATGTACTCTTGGCATTTGAGAAGTCTTTAAGAAAATTAACAGCATCAGTTAACAGGTTGGTTTGGAAGAGGAGGATGAGAAAGTTGGGAGTAATCAGGAAGTTTTGTCCAGAATCCGAATGTGAGGAGAGCAGCTTATGTTGAGATTAAAGCATTGAATCGGAGCATGCTTCATAAGAATTATCAGCAGAACACATACATTGATTGCGTATGACAGTTCCAACAAGAATTAGTCATCAGAAAATTCTCGAGAAAGTTTACTGGACTTCATGGGGAAGGGAGATGTTAATGAATATAGGGAGATGACAAGTTTGTTTTTTGTACATGTCGTTTTTGATGAGAGAGTTGCTTATTAAAGTAAGTACATCATGTTCCTGGTCTTTATAACTTTGTAGGAAAAGAAAGATAAGTTCCTAGAAGCCAAGATGTAGGTTTTCGATTTCTTCTGTAACTCCGGCAATTACTGCAGATGTTTAGCAAATATTTAATGGTGTTATATGAGCTGGAAATATGGGAGAGAAATTAAAATTTCAAGAATAAAAATGTAGACAAAGTGTTTATCATGATTATAAAAGGGATAGTTACATACATAAAACCTGATCTTCAATATTAGAGTTTGTCTAGGTAGGAGAGAAAAGGATTGAGGCCATAATTCTGGAGTAACAGGATACAGAGAATGTAGCTGAAGCTATAGAAGAAGGAGAAGAAAGAGGAAATCAAGAAGTAGAGGATTGTTGATGTCAAGAGACTATTCAAAAAGAAGTATATAAAGGTCAAATGCAACAAAAATATATTTGAGGCCAGGAGCGGTGGCTTACACCTGTAATCCCAACACCTTGGGAGGCTGAGGCGGGCTGATCATGGGGTCAGGAGTTTGAGACCAGCCTGACAAACATGTTGAAACCCCATCTCTACTAGAAATGCAAAAAAATTAGCCAGGCATGGTGGCATACACCTGTAATCCCAGCTACTGGGGAGGCTGAGGCAGGGGAATTACCTGATCCTGAGAGATAGAGGTTGCAGTGAGCTGAGATTGCACCACTGCACTACAGCCTGGGTGACAGAGCGAGACTCTGTCTCAAAACACAAACAAACAAACAAAAAAAAACAACAAAAAAAGATATTTGACACTAACGAATGACAGAAAGCTATTAGTTTCAGCTAAAAGTGATTTTGCAATCTGCAATCTAATTCTCACTAGCCCTTTAGACTTTGCATAACTTTGTATTTTAGACTCTGTTTTATAAAGTTTTGAGAAGTTTGGCCATAGGCAAATCAAGAGTGTTCTATGGATATAATAGCCTGGTATTAGACAGCATTGGTTCAATTGCATTGGTTCTTAGCTGGCCTGGCACTTAGAATTCCCCTCACCAAGACAAGTCAGTGCAGCCAATTCCAGAGCTTGTGTAAAACATGTGTCAGCTGTTCATGCTTCTGCTAGTTTGATACCATAACCAGAATGGAGATCAAAATTAATGCTCAAACTAAAATTTCACCAAGAGGCTTGTAGCATGAAAACCCTTTCCTGGCCGGGCGCAGTGGCTCACGCCTGTAATCCCAGCACTTTGGGAGGCTGAGGTGGGTGGATCATAAGGTCAGGAGTTCGAGACCAGCCTGGCCAATATGGTAAAACCTTGTCTCTACTAAAAACACAAAAAGTAGCCAGGCATGGTAGTGCATGCCTGTAGTCCCAGCTACTCGGGAAGCTGAGGCAGAAGAATTGCTTGAACCTGGGAAGCAGAGGTTGCAGTGATCCGAGATCATGCCACTGCACTCCAGCCTGGGTGACAGAGCAAGACTCTGTCTCAAAAAAAGAAAAAGAAAAAGAAAAAGAAAACCCTTTCCTCTCACTCTTGGAAAATTAAAAACAGACTTCTTGTGCTTAGGACTAAGCCCCTTCTCTCTTCTGCTTTAGTTCCCTGTTCCTTAAAAATAACTTGATATTAAATAAAAGTCTTCAGGCATTAAAAAAATAAATATTATAAAGAATTGTACAATATTAAGGCACAACTAATGACAATAAAGTAGCAGTGGTAGTAGTAACCACAGTTATAGTAGCAGCATTAGTTAGGTAGTATAGCATTAGGGTAGGGTGGTATATGGGAGGTACAGGTGATGTCATTATTACCAACTCTCCCTTGTGGTTTGAAACTTTCTTTGTGTCCACTACAGCCATAGAACAGCCATAACATGGTGGTGACTACTTTTCTGTTTTACTAAGTTTTATAGATTGTATTTACCTTTATAAAAATAGTGGCTGAATTTTGTTCTGCCTACTACTGAGTAATGTTCACACACACACACACACACACACACACACATATATATATTCTTCCTAAGGGTAGTGGAGGCTGGGATGTCGTAGTGAACGCAAGCATCAGAAAGTCTGTTCCTTTAAAAATATCCTTCTTGGCCGGGTGAGGTGGCTCACACCTGTAATCCCAGCACTTTGGGAGGTCAAGGCAGGTGGATCACGAGGTCAGGAGATTGAGACCATCCTGGCTAACACAGTGAAACCCAGTCTCTACTAAAAGTACAAAAACTTAGCCGGGCATGATGACAGGCACCTGTAGTCCCACCTACTCGGGAGGCTAAGGCAGGAGAATGGCGTGAACCCAGGAGGTGGAGCTTGCAGTGAGCCAACGCTGCGCCACTGCACTCCAGTCTGTGCAACAGTGCAAGACTCCATCTCAAAAATAAAATAAAATAAAATAAAACAAAATTAAATTAAAAATAATAATATATTTCTTGAAAGACCATTATTTATTTGGATTAACAAACTCTTTTTTTGAAGATTGCAGAATCCCATAGGATTAACTTGCCTTTAATCACTGATATAGCCTGGCTGTCATCTTGAATTGTAATCTGAATTTTAATCCCCATGTATTGGGGGAAGGACCTTGCGGGAGGAGATTGGATCATGGGGGCAATTCCCCCATGCTCTTCTTGTGATAGTGAGTGAATATTCACAAGATCTGATGGTTTTATAAGGGACGTTCCCCCTTCTCTCTGCACTTCTCTCTCCTGCTGGCTTGTGAAGAAGGACATGTTTGCTTCCACTTCTGCCATGATTGTAAGTTTCCTGGAGCCTCCCCAGCCCTGTGGAACTGTGAGCCAATTAAACCTCTTTTCTTTATAAATTACCCAGTCTCAGGTATGTCTTTATAGCAGTGTGAAAATGAACTAATACAATCACACCTCAATATTATATGAGATTGATAAATTCATTGAATCCAAATTTGGATTAGTTGGGAAAAGTAGAAGAAAGAAGAGAGGGGGAGGAGAAGGACAAAATGCAAAGACTAGGAGATAAGCACTAACAAAAGCCTGACAGAACCCTGATCTCTCCCTTTTAATCTTAGGAACCTCTAGAAGCATTTCACAATGGGCTTAAATCCATGCTCCTTTTTGATGTCCCTAACAATCTCAAATACACAGGATTTTGTGAAATTTTCCTCTTAGGTGCAAAGGGAGGGAAGGGGATTAGATTCCTCTGCAATCTAATTCTCACTAGCCGTTTAGACTTTGCATAACTTTGCATTTTAGACTCTGTTTTATAAAAAGAATAGCTTGAAGAGAATTTATAAATGCCTAAACTTCAGGAGACAGTTTTTCTAATTAAAAGAAACTAAAAAAATAGTAAAGAGAAATATAATCTGGCAGGATCAGGTGATAATGGCAGGCAAGAGGAAACATCTGGAAAATGTACGGGGGGTAATCACAGGCCCACTCTTTCTGGGGACTGAGCTTGACTCCTGCTACTGAGATTTACAGCCTTGAAGAAATACCAGTTCAACATCTGCTTATGTATTCCCAAATGGTGCATGCAGCTAAGAACAGTGCTTATGACACTGATTACCTTAGAAACTGCATGGTCCATTCCTGCAAATACTTTTTTAAATTTATTTTTTGTTGTTGTTCAGACAGAGTTTCCCTCTTATTTGCTCAGGCTGGAGTGCAATGGTGCTGCTGAGACCAGCTAGGCCGGGGAGACCCTAACCTAGTGGCGCTAAGGAATTAAAGACACACACACAGAAATATAGAGGTATGGAGTGGGAAATCAGGGGTCTCACAGCCTTCAGAGCTGAGAGCCTTGAACAGAGATTTACCCACATATTTATTGACAGCAAGCTAGTGATAAGCATTGTTTCTATAGATTACACATTAACTAAAAGTATTCCTTATGGGAAACAAAGTGATTGGCCGAAATAAAGGGATGAGCTCTGGCTAGTTATCTGCAGCAGGAGCATGTCCTTAAGGCACAGATCACTCATGCTATTGTTTGTGGTTTAAGAACACCTTTAAGTGGTTTTCCGCCCTGGGTGGGCCAGGTGTTCCTTGCCCTCATTCCAGTAAACCCACAACCTTCCAGCATGGGCGTCATGGCCATCATGAACATGTCACAGTGCTGCAGAGATTTTGTTTATGCCCAGTTTTGGGGCCAGTTGACGGCCAGATTTTGGGGGCCTATTCCCAACATGGTGCAATCTCGGCTCACCACAACCTCCACCTCGCAGGTTCAAGCGATTCTCCTGCCTCAGCTTCCTGAATAGCTGGGATTACAGGCATGCGCCACCATACCCACCTAATTTTGTTTTTGTATTTTTAGTAGAGACAGGATTTCTCCATGTTTGTCAGGCTGGTCTCGAACTCCCGACCTCAGGTGATCTGCCTGCCTCGGCCTCCCAAAGTGCTGGGATTACAGGCATGAACCACCGCGCCTAGCCCATTCCTGCAAATACTTATATATTCTCCATGCCCAAATGGAACTGCTACTGTAGTAAGTCCTACATGGCAACCTCCAAGTCCATTAGAAAATTTCCATTATTTTTAGGCCCCAAGGGCCAATCTGATTACACATAGAAGCCCCATCTATTGAAAGATGAAATAAAATGAATAGCATTGTCGAAAATTTTCCTTGTGTTAATGCTTTAGTGGTTATTTAAAAAAGATTTCAGATAGAGGGATAACAACTGAATTTATTCTTTAGGAATTTAGTACAATACGTTGATAAATATCGTATGGCAATGTAAATTCATATGTTACATGAAATGATACATTTTAGGATTTTTATGATTTCCATGTTATACCCACATTTTAAAAAGTATGCTAAGAAAAATATTCACTAGCCAACTGGGACATTTCCCTGTTCACTTATTTTCTGTAATTTAGCACACATAATTCTTTTTAAAGGCTATCATTAGCCCTTCTTTTCTTTTTTTTTTCTTTCTTTTTTTTTTTCTTAAGACAGAGTCTCGCTCTGTTGCCCAGGGTGGAGTACAGTGACATGATCTCTGCTCACTGCAACCTCTGCCTCCTCCCAGGTTCACGCGATGCTCCTGCCTCAGCCTCCCAAGTAGCTGGGTTTACAGGCACGCACCACTGTGCCCAGATAATTTTCATGTATTTAGTAGAGACAGGGTTTCACCATGTTGGCCAGGGTGTCTCAAACTCCAGACTTCAAGTGATCCAGCCGCCTCGGACTCTGAAAGTCCTGGCATTAGAGGTGTGAGCCACCGCACTTGGCCAGTTCTCATTTTCTTAATGTAAAATAATCTATGATTTAAGACTATTGGCACTGTTCAACTTACTCATCTATCTGCTTTTTTATAAAGCATTCAGTGGCTAAATGTGATTGGTTTAAGTGTAAACAAACAAACAAAAAAAATCACTTAGGGCAGAGAGATAAAGCCATTAAAGTGTAACTGCCTATTTTTCCTTCTGGCTGTTAAAGTGTGATCAGTAATTGACTCACAGGTAAATCGTTTTGAGAGGTTTCATTTTGCTTATCTGGCCTTGCCTGCTATCAGAGGTGCTCACTGGTTGTTTTTAGATCTGGCAAGAGTTAGCTAGTCAAACCTCTGTACTGAATACTCATGCTGGAAATCTTAATTCTGTATTCCTATGACTTGGAAAGGAACCAACTGCTCTAGGATTTGTTATTGTAGAAAAAAATTCCGTTTAAAATGACTGAATACTCACTTTTATTCTTGACTAAGTCTTGGAAGGTAGTGATTCATTAGGATTTTTTTTTCCTTCAAACATTTAGTTTTAGTTTGAATTTGGCCCCAATTCTGAATAACAAATGTGTAGCCTTGAGCTGAGTTACTTAACTTCAAGTAACAATCATCTTTAAGCTATTTTATTTTTGTTTTACGTAACCTATTGAAATCCTACATCTTCACTTAATGGGATAATATAATTTAATTAATTTAACTAATTTAATCCATGTTAACAAATTAATTCCATCATCTCAGTGACTTAATAAACAAGATATCTTATCCATTCACCCTCAACTGTGTTGCAGGTCCAAGGATTCTCCAGGGAAGCTCTCTTCTGAGTAGTAACTCAAGAATTGAGTCTGTTTCCATCTTCAGTCTTCACATTATCAACATAATCACTCTGGCAGAAGATGAAAGACGGAAAGAAAACTCATGCCTCAACTTTGAAAGAGCATTCCTCCTTCTGTCTAATTGGCCAGAATTAATCACATGGTCCCAAAATAACTAGAAGGGAGGATGGGAAAGAAAGCCTTTCTGTCTGACTAGGACAACGAAATGAGATTCAGACAATCAACAAAAATCCTCAACAACATCGTAGTTTGTCAAACCTAGTAACATGAAAAAGGATAATACATTATTCCAAGCAGAGCTTATCCAGGGAATAAAAGACTAGTTCAACACTTAAAAATTAATGTAATTCATCTTATCAACCTAATGAAGAAGGAAAAACATGTGAGCATCCACATAGATATAGAAAAAATACTTGACAGAGTTCAGCATGTATCCATGATAAAAACTCTTTAACAATCTGGAAATAGAAGAATACTTCCTTAAGAAAAAATGAGTCTACAAAAAAAATTATAGCTAACATCATACTGAATGGTGGAAGACTGAATTCTTTCTCCCTAAGATTAAGAAGATAAAGCTGTCCACTCTTACTACTCCCATTAACATCATGTTGAAGGTCTTAGCCAGTGCAATAAAAAAACTTATAAAATAAGCTGGGCATGGTGGCTCACATTTGTAATCCCAGCACTTTGGGAGGCTGAGGCAGGCGGATCACGAGGTCAGGAGATGGAGACCATCCTGGCTAACATGGTGAAACCCTGTCTCTACTAAAAACACAAAAAATTAGCTGGGCATGGTGGTGGGCTCCTGTAGTCCCAGCTACTCAGGAGTCTGAGGCAGGAGAATGGTGTGAACCCTGGAGGCAGAGCTTGCAGTGAGCAGAGATTGCACCACTGCACTCCAGCCCGGGTCACAGAGCAAGACTCCGTCTCAAAACAAACAAACAAAAATAATAAAATGAATATAGAATAAATAAGTAAAATTAAAACAATTTTCATATGACATAATTATGTAGAAAAAATCTATAAACAAGCTATGAGAACTATTGTGCAAACATACCAGGTCACATGAAATAGGGTCAATATGCAAATCTAAATCACATTTATATCTGCTAGCAATGAACAATTGAAAATGAAAATTTTAAAATTACACACAGAAAAATAGGTATAAATCTAACAAAATATGTTCAAAGTATATGCACTGAAAACTATAAAACACTAATGAAAGAAATCAATAAAGATGAAAAAAATTAAAAAGAGAGATATACCATGCTTATTAGTTGGAAGAATTCAAACTCAAATTTTCTGAGATATTAATTGTCTCTAAATTGATTTATAGATTCAACACAATTCCAATTAAAATCCCAGCAGGATTTGTTGTAGAAATCAACAGGCTGTGTGTAAAATTTATGTAGAAAGGCAAATAGTCAAAAAAAATTGTAACAAAGTTGGAGGATTTGTTATACCTAATCTCAAGATTTATTACAGAACTACACCAATCTAAAAGGCATGGTATTAGCCTAAGAGTGGACATATAAATAAATGGAATATAATAGAGCCGGGATCAGCAAACCATAGCTCCTGGGGCCAAATTCAGCCTAGCAACACAGGTGCACTTATTCAATTGTATATTTTCTATAGCTGCTTTGGTGGTAAAGAGAATTAAGTAGTTACAAACAAACATTATGTGGTCCACAAAGCCTAAAATATTTATTTTCTGGACCTTTTACAAAAGGAAAAAAAAAATAGCTTGCTGCCCCTGGAATAGAATGTACAGAAAAACACTCACACATCTATGGTCAATTGATTTTTGACAAAGGTAAAAGACTATTAAATGGAGAAAGTATAATCTTTTTAACAAACAGTGCTAGAACAATTGAAAATTCATATGCAAAACAAGCAAATAATTTGATGCATTGCATTTTTAAAATTAATAAAATTCAAAGTGAATTATAAATTTAAATGGAAAATCTAAAATTATAAAATTATTCAAAAGGATAAACTAAAAAAAAGAATGACAGTACCAAATACCAGTTAGGATTTGGAGACGATGGAGACATACATTTCTGGTAAAAATGCAAAATGGTACAGCAACTTCACAAAAGAATTGGGAAGTTCTCAGAAAGCTAAACATATAATTATCACATGACCCAGCAACCTTTCTCCTAGGTATCATTCCAACTAAAATAAAAACTTACGTTAACACAAATACTTGTATGCGAATCTTTACATTGGCTTGATTCAGAATCAACAAAAACTGGAAACCACTCAGTCATGCATCAGCCAGTGACTGCAGAAGCTGTGATATATCCACACAATGGAATTCAGCAACAAAAGGAATAAACTACTGATACAAGCCACAACATGGATGAATTCTGAAGTGATTACTGTAAGTGAAGTATGTCAGATTCAAAAGACCACATATTATATAATTCAGTTTTGAAATATGCAAAACCATAAGTATAGAGAAAAGATCAGTGGTTGCCAGGGAAGGGTTGACTTTAAAGCAACCTGGGGTTTTTTTTTTGTTGATAAACTATTGTTTATCTTCATTTTTTGATGATCACATGAGTGTATGCGTTTGTCCAAACTCACACAACTATGTCCTAAAGAGGAAGAATATTTGTCTGCAGATTTTAACTTAACGAAAAAATAAATATTTATTATCAAGTAATATAGGGCATAAATTATTTAGAGCAGCAGTCCCCAAACTTTTTGGCACCAGGGACTGGTTTTGTGGAAGATAATTTTTCCATCCATGGGCGGGGGATGGTTTTGGGATGATTTGAGCATATTACACTTATTTTGCACTGTATTTCTATTATTATTACATTGTAATAAATAATTAAATAATTTCACAACTCACCATAATGTAGAATAGGTAGGAGCCCTGAGCTTGTTTTCCTGCAACTAGATGGTCCCATCTGGAGGTGATGGGAGACAGTGACAGATCATCAGGCATTAGATTCTCATAAGGAGCATGCAGCCTAGATCCCTTGCATGTGCAGTTCACAATAGGGCTCACGTTCCTATGAGAATCTAATGCTGCCACTGGTCTGACAGGAGGCAGAGCTCAGGCAGTAATTCGACCAATGGGGACCAACTGTAAATACAGATGAAGCTTTGATCCCTTGGCTGCCACTCACCTCCTGCTATGCAGCCTGCTTCTTAACAGGCCCTTACTTGTCCAGGGTTGGGGACCCCTGACTTAGAGTATTACTGAATAATGGCTTGATCTTGGAGAAAGAAAACTTGGGTGAGATACCAGTTCTACTAGTTCTGAGTAATATGAACTTGGGCAATTTGCTTACCTTACTGTGCCTTAATTTTGTTGCTTATCAATAGGAATAGTAATTATACCTATACTTTAGGGTAGGAGAAACAAATCAGGTAATGCCTGAAAACTACTTAAGGCAGCATCTAGCAAGTAGTACATAGGGTAGTAATGTGTGGGAATAGCAGGATGCTAGCATATGTTCCACACAGATTCTTACCCACCGTCTTATTTCAACTGATCCATGTTTCACTTAAATACCTACCATTTGTCAAGTACCAGAGGGAGTCAAGTGCACAGCTCTTGCAGAGTTTATGATCTCACTGAAAAGATGAGTTACTCATATGAAAATATTTAATTAACCAAGACCTCATCTGGTCTGCAACATACACTGCCATGATATTACACAGAGGCACTGCATGCAGTCTTGGGTACAGAAATGCAGGGGATTAAGGTCTGTCGAGGCATTTGCCCTCAAGGTTATTACAACCTAGATGTAGAGATAAATATGAACACAGATCTCAAATCACTAACATATTTTAAAATGAAAGTGCAGGCCGGGCGCGGTGGCTCATGCCTGTAATCTCAGCACTTTGGGAGGCCGAGACGGGTGGATCACAAGGTCAGGAGATCAAGACCATCCTGGCTACCATGGTGAAACCCTGTCTCTACTAAAAAAAATACAAAAAATTAGCCGGGCGTAATGGCAGGCGCCTGTAGTCCCAGCTACTAGGGAGGCTGAGGCAGGAGAATGGTGTGAACCCGGGAGGCAAAGCATTCAGTGAGCCAAGATCACGCCACTGCACTCCAGCCTGGGCGACAGAGAGAGACTCCATCTCAAAAAAAAAAAAAAAAAAAAAAAGAAAGAAAGAAAGTGCAATAGGAGAAGTAAAATTTATCCCATTTCAGCAGGTGTAGCTAAAAGGAAAAAAATAAGTACAATGTACCCCCAAAATTATTTATTTAGGAGGGTTTAGAGGGATAGACAGAGATAAGAAAAAAAGGCATTTCTTTAAAAGAGAGTACATATGTTTAAGTGTCAAAAGGAAATTGTGGTCAAAGACAACTAGAAATGTTGGAGAAATTCTTCTAGACCGGTTAGTTGAATCTTGAATTAAGAGAAATGGAAATTTTATGGATAGTTTAGAAAAAAATGAGGACAAAATTGTAAACAATTTACAGTAGAAGAGAGTTTATTAATCCAAAATAACACTAGGAAATATAGTATTGCTATGTCTATGGTATCATGTGGGTGGAAGCTATTTTACCCACATTCTTTTTTTTATTATTTTATTTCATTGTTTAGAAAACAGAAGGGCTAGAAAGAAATTTAAGACATTCTGTCCTCCCTCCTTCCTCTCGGAGTCTGGAAGCATCTGTTTTAAAACAGTGTCAGAGTCCCTGTGTTGATTAGCACCGCCTCTTGTTCAGTGGATTCTCACATACTTTCCTGCAAGCAATTCATTATTTCTTCCCACTCACTTACGCAGCTTCCTCTAGCTCACCAAGCAGAGGCCAGACGTGAGTGGCTTTCGCACTGTCTGATGTTCGGCTCACCTCCCACACTGTCTCAGAGCAGTCTCGTCCAGTGGGCAGAACACCGACTGGAATCCAAATCATTCCAAACAATGTCCTTAGCCCACAGTTCGAAGAATTCTAATACCAAACACACTGGACTGTGTGTGTTGGGGTGTGGGAACACAGCGCTGTGGCAGATTCTATGTGGATATTTGACGAAACAACATGCGTGGACATCTATGTAAGAACAACTGTCAAATGTCTATTGAGAGGAAAAACAGTATTTGGCTTATACAGCAGCTAAAGAAATGTGTCTGCGATTACAAAAACGTTTGTTCTTTCAGAGGAACAGTTTGTCTTTATCGTTCTTATCATGGCTTTAGTTTTTGGTTTCACTCTCCATCCCCACTTAGCACCAGCAAAGAAGGTATAGAAACGTGGGTAAATGATTTCACCTTGCTTGGCCTCTTGAATATAACTGAAGAATGGGTTGGACTGTGGTTGTGTTTCTTTCCAGCTACAGATTGTCCAAGTCCAAAGACTTGAGGGCTGGGAGTTCACCCAGAGAGCAGGTGAAAGAGCCCCAGCTCATGGTAGCTGCTCAGCACATGTTCAGTTCTTTTTCCCAAGGTGGCCCCTTAAATTCCTGTCCAGCCTTATAAATGCATGATCCTGCAAAGGAATAATTAGAGGGAGAAGGTAAACATTGACAAGAAACATAAATAACCACAAAAAACAGAGAATTATAATATGAAAGAGTCACTACACCACCCCCTCAACACCAACTTGGTTTAGAAAGACAAGCAATGAAAAAATACAGAAGTTCATTGTACTAAAGATAGGAAGAAAAAAAAAAAACGAGGATAAAACCATGAACTAGAAAATCAGCCTCTGGAGTCTCGATGACTGGAATGAACAGGTCTATTTGCATCTCCTTTCACACCCCTGTTATCCGAACCCAAGGAGTGTCATTGTGCCCTTGACCAAAACGATCCCCCATACTGGGAAGCCTAAAGCCAGGTATTCATGATTGCACAAAAGTACCAGATGTTGCAATCTTGGCTTATTGTTTATGCATATAATTAGATATACGTATTTCTATCTTGAGCTCTGCTGGTGCATTTTCAGCTAAATGGCCTAACAAGCACGTTATACATATAGAGAATTAAAAAGTCAGATTTTCCACAGATTCCAGCAATACTATGCATTAACTTCCTCTGAGGTGCAGTTTATGCACATGAAAACACCAGAGCCCTAACTGCTGCTGGGTTTACCTAAACTAAGTTAAGACCTCAGAACAAAGTTATTTACTTAGCACGGAGCCAAATGACCAGTCTGAAGTTTTTAGGGAGATAACCTTTAACCTAACTCCTGGGGGAAAAACAAAGCAATGAAATAAGATTTGTGTCTTTTGTGAAAACAAAAGTAACTCTTGCTCTAAAATATCCACCCCCTTCTTTTAAGGAACAATCAAAACCCCCAAAACACAAAACCTCAAGTTATCTCTGAAAACACAATTAAAAGCATGAATTTCCAATTCAACTGCAAAAGAAAAAAAATTATTGGTTCTGCCATGCTCTTAATGTATCCTAAATACTGATTGCTATCAACTGACAGAGTTACAGAGAATGTGGTCAGAAGACAAAGCACACAAAGAAAATTGCCCGCGAAATAGGGGTTTTAAATTCTCAAAGGCTCATATTTTCCCCAAATGACTGAAGGGGGAGATTGTGGGAAGATGAATGGTATTGAAAAGAAAGTACACCTCAATATAAGAAAATATTTTTAAAAATCGAGTTGGTAGCTCATCCCCAAACCTCCAGACTGTCACTGTGTGTGTTTGTGCCATGTGTACTTTTATGGCTTTTTTTTTTTTTTTTTTTTTTGAGACGTAGTTTCACTCTGTTGCCCAGGCTAGAGTGCAGTGGTGCGATCTCCACTCACTGCAAGCTCTGCCTCCTGGGTTCACGCCATTCTCCTGCCTCAGCCTCCCGAGTAGCTGGGACTACAGGTGCTCACCACCATGCCCGGCTAATGTTTTGTATTTTTAGTAGAGATGGGGTCTCACCGTGTTAGCCAAGATGGTCTCGATTTCCTGACCTCGTGATCCACCCGCCTCGGGGCCTCCCAAAGTGTTGGGATTACAGGCGTGAGCCATTGCCCCCGGCCAACTTTTATGGCTTTTTAGGCTCAAAGAAACAATGACTTTGCACTAAGAAAAAAATATATATTTATGTATGTATGTAACTATATATACTATATATATTATACTATTTGGAATAAATATATCTAACATATTGGTGGAGAAAAAAACATGGTTTTATTTCTATAGGGAGGAGAGAAATCTGAAAAAGAGAACATTTATTTGTATGAATGCAATAAATTCTAGAGCAAACTTAAACAGTAAAATAATATAACATTGAATCATTTAAAAAATTTACTAGAAGAGTGCCAGTGAAGGAATGCACTATTAATGAATTTGTTTATTTGGATATGAGCTATGTTAATTGATTACCAAATACTACTGCTTTTTTGAAAAAAAATTGAATTTTTTTTTGCTCTGTGACCCAGGTTGGAGTGCAATGGTGCGATCTCTGCTCACTGCAACTTCTGCCCTCTGGGTTCAAGCAATTCTCCTGTCTCAGCCTCCCAAGTAGCTGGGATTACAGGTGCACACCACCACACTCGGCTAATTTTTGTATTCTTAGTAGAGATCGTGTTTAGCCATGTTGGTCAGGCTGGTCTCGAACTCCTGACCTCAGGTGATCCACCCCCCTCGGCCTCCCAAAGTGGTGCGATTACAGGTGTGAGCCACCACACCTGGCCAGAAATTTTTATAGTCAGCATAAAAGAGTGTGTGTGTGTGTGTGTGTGTATATATAGTGTGTGTATACACACACACACACACACGTTCTGTATATTTTTTTCTCTATTTTCTTAGAAAAGAAATCTTGGCCAGGCACGGTGGCTCACGCCTGTAATCCCACCACTCTGGGAGGCTGAGGCGAGTGGATCACAATGTCAGGAGTTCAAACGCTGTCTCTACTAAAAATACAAAAATTAGCTGGGCATGGTGGCGCGTGCCTGTAATCCCAGCTACTCGGGAGGCTGAGGCAGGAGAACTGCTTGAACCGGGACCCGGAGCTGGAAGCTGCAGTGAGTTGAGGTCACGCTATTGCACTCCAGGCAGGGCTACAGAGGGAGACTCCGTCTCAAAAAAAAAAAAGAAAGAAAAAGAAAAAAAGAAAAGAAAAGAAATCCAAGGAGAACAGGAGGAAAAACAAACCTAATATTTTAAAGTCAAGCTCTTCTCAGAGTCTCTCATGGAAAGAAACCATCACTCCGTCAGCCAAGAGCGAGGCCAGAGAAGGGAGGAGCTGCTGGGGAGAGAGGACTGGCCAGAACCCGAGTCTCCTGCACCATCATTAGGATGAGGAATTCTGGGCTGTCATAGTGAATATGGGAGCTGCATGAAGAAGAAGAGCAGGGCATTGGTTTTGTTTTGCTTTAACGTGCCATGCGGCCTCCTGGAACCATCCCCTCTAACATGGAGGGGAAGCAGGAACAGGCTGTGGATGTGGGCACACAGCCAGGAAAGAGGCAGCGTCGCCTCTGCTCGCCTGGGCAGGATCCTTGCCAGGTGATACCTTTCAGCGCCTGAGGATGTGAACACAAATGACAAACTCCTTTCCACGCGCCGTGGTTCTAATCCAAAATTGCTACGCTTCTTCAGTTGTTAGGGGAGTAAACATGTGCTGCTTTGCACACATTGGTTTTACTCCTTTGACTTCTTCCTTTCTCCTTTTAAAAAAGTGGTACCCAGTATTTTCTCACCAGTATTCTATTGCCCTGTTGCAGCCAAATTTTATGGTGGCAGAAAGAATTAGCAAACCAGGCCAAGAAACACACTGAATTTGATTTGATATGAAATTGTACATTGCATTTCCAACTATTTCCATCATTATAGTAATTGACTTATTTCTGCTTTTATGCTGACTATAAAAAGTTTCTATCTTTTCAGAAAAGCAGTAGTATTTGATAATAAATGAACATAGCTCAGATCCCAATAAACAAAATCATTAATAGTGCATTCCTGCATTTGCCAAGTTTTAATAACTTTTTTAGAAGATTGAATGTTTTATTATTTTACCCTTTAAATTTGCTGTAGTATTTAATGCATTCACACAAATAGATTGACTCTATTTTAGATTTCTCTCATCCCTATAGAAATAAAACCATGTTTTATCTCCATCAATATATTACATTATATTTAGTACACATAGTATAACAATGTATAACATATAAAATTATGTAACATGAATTACATAAATATCACAAACAAAAAATTTCTGTTAAATATTTTTACTTAGGTGACTATTTCAAGATATGCAATTGCCAGATACCCTTTGTTTTATCTTCACTCTGTTATTATTAAAATGAAATCTATGGATTTGTCACTCTCTCTATATGTATATAAACCCCCTTGGTTACAAAATAAATCTTTTTACAAACTGTGCTCACCACATGACAAAACACTTATCTGGATTTTAGATGGTAACTGTGATCTCAATCAAAATTATGCAATGATAATTGCAAATACTGCTATCAAAAAGTACCATAGTTTATGAAGTTAATGTTTATTTTTCTGTAGCTACATACTATTCTCTTTCTGATATTGCCTAATTCCATCACAGTTTGTCTATGTTCTATGTGTCAAAGACTTATTCTTAAACAGAAATGAAACTTCAGGTGCACAGAGTGAGTAATAATTCTACCTCTCTGAGAAAAAAGAGGTGAAATCAGGTTATCTATGAAACTCCTGTGGGGCCAGAAATGTGAATACAAAGGCACAGCCCCGTAGCGAGTGACACCCGGCATCCCACAGTCCACCTCAAAAACAGCTAAAGGAGTCATTGCTCCATGACCTATTTTGCCCACAAGACAGTTGGATGCCATGTGACAGTCTATTTTAGGGATAAAATTATTGCTAAATCAGAGTATCCTTCATGACCCCTTAAATCTGGGAATTGGAGTTGCTCAATTTTTCGGCAGTCATTAGAAAGAAACTTGCTGGCTGTGTCTACATATGTAATGATACAAATGCAAAAGAGAAGTTCCCACTTCATTTTTATGGCAGAGAGTCTGAGAAATTCTGTTCACTCTATGTGTTTGGACCAGTAGGCTATGTGAAAGGAAAATATCTTATCCCCAAAATCACAGAGGAAAACTCAAGCCTGGAACTGCTTAGGGCAAACCTGCCTCCCATTCTATTCAAAGTCACTCTTCTGCTCACTGAGACAGATGCATATCTGATTGCCTCCTTTGGAAAGGCTAATCAGAAACTCAAAAGAATGTAACCATTTGTGTCTCATCTATCTGTGACCTGGAAGCTGCCTCCCAGCTTCATCTGGAGTTTTCCTGCCTTTGCTTCAAGTTGTCCCGCCTTTCCAGACCGAACAAATGTACTTCTTACATATATTGATTGATGTTTCATGTCTCCCTAAATGTATAAAACCCAGCTGTGCCCTGACCACCTTGGGCACATGTCTTCAGGACTTCCTGAGGCTGTGTCACGGGTGCCTCCTCAACCTTGGCAAAATAAACTTTCTAAATTAACTGAGACCTGTCAAATTTTGGGGGTTCATAGCTACTACTCATTAATTTGGGCAAAGCTTATTACTCAGGACCATTTTGATAAGAATTATTTAACTGAAATCTAAATTAAATGAATTCGATTTTGTATTTTTTATTTATTTATTTATTTTTCTGAGATGAAGTTTCGCTCTTGTTGCCCAGGCTGGAGTGCACTGGAGCACAATGGTGTGATCTTGGCTCACTGCAACCTCTGCCTCCTGGGTTCAAGCAATGCTCCTGCCTCAGCCTCCTGAGTAGTTGGGATTACAGGCACCCGCCACCACGCCCGGCTAATTTTTGTATATTTAGTAGAGACGGGGTTTCACCATGTTGACCAGGCTGGTCTTGAACTTCTGACCTCAGGTGATCCACCCGCCGCGGCCTCCCAAAGTGCTGGGATTACAGACTTGAGCCACCGTGCCCAGCCCGACATTATTTTCTTTCTTTCTTTCTTTTCTTCTTTTCTTTTTTTTTTTTTTGGAGACAGAGTCTTGCTCTGTCACCCAGGCTGGAGTGCAGTGGGGTGATCTCGGCTCACTGCAAGCTCCACCTCCCGGGTTCACACCATTCTCCTGCCTCAGCCTCTTGAGTAGCTGGGACTACAGGAGCCCACCACCACGCCTGGCTAATTTTTTGTTTTTTTTGTATTTTTAGTAGAGACGGGGTTTCACCACGTTAGCCAGGTTGGTCTCGATCTCCTGACCTTGTGATCCGCCTGCCTAGGCCTCCCAAAGTGCTGGGATTACAGGTGTGAGCCACCACGCCCGGCCATTTTCAGGTATCTTTATAGCAACACCCCACTTCTCAGTACCAATTTTCTTAGACCATTCTTGCACTGCTATAAAGAAACACCTGAGACTGGGTAATTTAAAAGAAAGGTGGTTTCCTTGGCACACAGTTCTGCACCTGCTTGTGGGGAATCATCAGGAAGATTCCAATCATGGCAGAAGGCAAAGGAGGAGCAAGCATCTTACATGGTGAGAGCAGGAGTAAGAGTGAGAGGGGAGGTGCCATACACTTTCAACGCCAGATGTCTCAAGAACTCACTATTGCAAAGACAGCACCAAGGGCGTGGTGCTAAACCATTCGTGAGAAATCCACCCTTATGATCCAGTCACTTCCCATCAGGCCATACCGCCAGTATTGAGGATTACGATTTAATATGAGATTTGGTGGGGACACAGATCTAAACCATATCACCATTTCTTCAATTAAAAAAAAATAATTGAGAAGCCTTTATTATTGGAATTTATGATAGGTACTATAATACTAAAACATGAAATTCCAGGTAAATAGTGGATACTTAATAAATATCTGTTGAATGAATGAATGAAAAAAATCTGTTTGATTCTACTTTATCTCCTTCTTATTTTTCATATTTTACCCCCATTTTAGTTTATACATTATCTTTTGTGGAATGAGAAGAAATGAAGAGCCTGTGTTCACAAGATGTACAAAACTATTGAAATCTAAATACTCATGGAATTACTCATGTGGGTGTGTGTTTGCATTTTTTTATAATTTAAGTTCTGTTTCATTTGATTTTGTTTTCAACAAAAATCCAAACTGTCTTTATATTGGTAAGACTGGTAATTTTGCTAGACCTTTTCCTAATATTTTCAAAACTGTACTAACATGAAAACTATACATGTGCATGGATGCCTGTATTCTTTGTAAATCTTGGTATTTATTTATATTATTCAATTAAAATGTTAGCTTAATTCCTTTTCATGTGGTATATTTTTGTGTACTTGGTTCTCAGTGAGACATTTAGTTATAAAATTGTAGACTCCGTAGTAACTTTCTGAAATATTTATTTAAAAATTTTTTTTAAAAATCATTCATCTAAGTGATTATGGACATATAATTTTTATGTATCACTCATTAACCTTACAATTTTTAGCTTCAATAAAACTGACCCAAGATTGAGGACTATGGCAAAACCAGGTGAGCTCATCAGATATATCTATCAGATATGCGGTGACCTATTGCTTGTCATTTCATGCCTAGCATATCAATTTTTTTTTTTTTTTAGACGGAGTCTCTCTGTCCCCCAGGTTGGAGTGCAGTGGTGCGATCTCGGCTTACTGCAGGCTCCGCCCCCTGGGGTTCATGCCATTCTCCAGCCTCAGCCTCCTAAGTAGCTGGGACTACAGGCGCCCGCCACCTTGCCCGGCTAATTTTTTGTATTTTTAGTAGAGACGGGATTTCACCGTGTTAGCCAGGATGGTCTCGATCTCCTGACCTCGTGATCCACCCGCCTTGGCCTCCCACAGTGCTGGGATTACAGGCCTGAGCCACCGCGCCCAGCCTTGCCTAGCATATCAATTTACTGCAATGTTATTTTCATGGAAAATGCTGTTTAACAGGTCTAAAAGAAAAGTTTTCTATATTTTCTGAGTTAATTTGCTGACCTCTGTCACCAAATTATCTAAAATAATGTATTTTTAATTGCCAAAAGCATGAATGTCTGCATGTGTATTTGTATGTGTAGAGAAATAAAGAAAACTGCATTGTTTTATTTAGTGCATTTATGTGAAATACGTGTCTGAAAGAATGGACGAGACACCACCATCAGTACCACGCCACATCTATAAAAACAGAAGCACTAATCAAAAGCTGTTTTATTAGAACCTGCCTTTGGTTTTTCTTGGAAGAGTAGATTTCATCAGATTTTAGAGCAGAAATGTACTCAGTCTTTCATAGCACAATATTGAGGGTCTGATTATTCCCCCAACTCATGGATATTCTATTATTATAAAAATATTTCATTGTTATTATGGGTCCAGGGAAGGGGGTTGTAAAATCTAGAGACAGAGGTAAACTTACCATTAAAGGTAGAGATGGGATCTTAAAATATTAATATTCCCACTAGTTGCTGGAGATTCCTTTCTGTGTTTCCCCTAATGTTTCCATTCAGACCAAGACAAAAACTAGGATGTGATTTGGAATAAAAGGTGATCTCCTACGAATCCAGACTTGCGCAATGGCTGGGCCCTCATTGGCTCCCTGAGGAACAAAGGTAGGTGAGCCTTACTACTGTTCTTAGGAACCTGGCGTTCACAGGATTGCAGGGCCCTGGTACATTTGTGAGCGAGTGCATGGACGCATGTTTACAGGAATCTCGTATGCTATCTCTCAGACACAGATAAACTTGTCAGCCACTTACCAGGCATTGAAAACTGTTCCAGACCCAAAATATCATCCCATCAGTCCACCAGCCACTCAGAAATTCTCTAGAGTTGAGTCACCCCTTATCTAGGCCAAGTTCCTGTTAAATACCAATAGCTTTAATTAGGGGCGAAGTAACATATTAACCCATTAGTAAATCTCAGCTGTTTTGCAGCCAGCAGGACGTTCAAGGAAAGGGGCAGATGGCAGAATGCATGATTCCAGATTGATGCAGACCATGGGTATTGAGTGAAATGTGAAAATCATGGCAGGGCACAGTGGACAATGCAATTGTATGTGGTGAGAATGAACATCTTGCCATTTTGAAGGATACCAAGATAAGGCTTTATCCTTGAGAGACAAAACTTGCAATAACTACAGTGCCACATCTACTGTGATAACAGCTATAAGTCAGACATTAAAACATGAGTAAAACCTAATACATTTCTTCATGAAGGTATCATCAACTAAGCTCAGAAAATCACAATAAAAGTACACAAATAATAAAAGCACAGCAATCGATATAAAGTATCAGTAAATACTTGTCTAAATGAACAAGCATCCCTGTAGAAGTACTAGTAATGGAACATAGAATTTCAAAGAAGGGTGAAACAGTGTATCTAGCTGTACTTGTCACTAAAGACTTTAGAAAAATTAGGCAGTTTTAAAGGCTGGGTAAGATGTTAGCAGGTTGATATAAAAGGAAGGAGGAAAGGGACAGCACATCTGGTACACAGAACAGCATTAACCATGGCACAGGGCTAGGAAAGTTGAACAGATATTTAGGAACCTGCTTAGAGTTCACTTTGGTTATAGCACAAGAAACATAGGAGAAACAGTGGAGAAAAAGGAAAAAGGGATAGCCCTGTTTTAAGGGAGAACACTGAAAACCATTAAATGTTGGACTAAGGTGCGTGTATTTAATGACAGAAATGCACTGAAGTTTTTATTGGAATTTTTAAAACAGAAAATGACATCATTGTTACCCAAGTTAGAAAATTTCAGTCCTACAAAATGGAAGTCACATGCAAGATTAGTGACAGGAAGAGACACCAGGGTCCATCAGATGTCCAGGATGGATATCCAGGACATGTGGCAGAGGATCTTTAGAAAAGTGACTAGGCTGTGAGGGCAAAGAGGATGAAAAAGGGTCAGAACAATTTTTGAGTTTCAATTCTACAAAGCTGTCACATAGGGTAGTTTGCAGAATGGGTAAAAAGGGCAAAAGAGAAGACAATGTAGTGTTTGTTCTCGTTTGGTTCACAATGGACCAGATATCCAGTGAAAGATTTTGGCAGACAGTGGAAAATGTAGCTTTTGGATTCAGGAGGTCATCAGGTATAAAGGACAATGTCTGTGTGGGATTTACAGGGAAGTCGACAAGGGTTGACTAAGAAGCCAAATGGAGGATCCAGGTAAGCTGGGGAACACGTGGAGTCAGCGTGATCTCCAAGTTTACATGACACTTCTAGGAACAGGAGAAAAGATGAGAGACTTTAGGAATTACTCAAGTATGAGAATTAGCAAAATGCTCAAGTAGATGAGGGAGAAAATCACAGAGAAAAAATGTCTCAATAACTCAATTAACTGGAATCATTTAAAAATCACTAGGGCAATTCCTTGCTGGCAAGCTCAGTCATTTTCTAGAAATGATGTCATATGAAATAAAGGCTACAACCTTTATTTCTAGCTTCTCATCTATAAATTACCTTGAGAATCTTAAAAAATGAAAATAAAGTTCATCTTCTAGCTTAAAGGAAAATATCTGTGTTCATGTGAGGCAGACTCTTGCTTTGACCCTCATGACATGGAACACGTGTGTCCTCTTGTACCCCAAACAGGTGTGGCTTCATCAGGGTTTTCTTTCTTTCTTTCTTTCTTTCTTTCTTTCTTTCTTTCTTTCTTTCTTTCTTTTTTAGCAGCATAAAGAGGTTTTTTTTTTTAATTGTGTGTATGTAACATTAGGCAAAATTATTTAAAGTCAATAAATTTTTATTCGAGGAATTCCATCTTGTGATTTCTTTCACTCTCCATCAAGGTCACTTTAGATCCTCTAAAGAACTGGTGTCAAAATTTATCTTCAAAAGATTTATCTTCAAGTTAGCCCTTTTTAATGAAACTGATGCTTATTTTAATCCAGTTGTCCTGTCAGCCCATAATAATTTTATTTTGGTTTCTGTCATCTCCTTTTTGCATGGATATACTGATGAAGACTTCAAAATTCACCTGTGGAAAAATCAAGAATCTTTGGGGTCTAATTTCTTTAACCAACTTACTTTAGGGTCATTTTTAGTATAGGTGGATCTGCCTCGTTCTCAATTTGATGCCCTAAGCGATCATACTCAATAGTACAGATGTGTGGAATATGTCAATACCTTTAACTCCAGACATCATGTTCTCAAGATAAAAGCTTTTAAAACCAAATGCCATCTTCTGTATCAAGTCAACATGAAATTGGAATACAAATTTAATACAGCTGAGGATTTCCCTCATATCCCATGCTTTTTAACTATCTATTCTACAGTCCTAGAATCAATCTTTTTAAAATTAAGAGTCAGGGTCTGTCTTTGCTGCCCAGGTTGGAGTCCAGTGGTGCCATCAAAGCTCAGTGCAGCCTGCAACTCCTGGGGTCAGTCCTCCTGCCTCAGACTCCCCTTCCTGAGTAGCTGCAAGTACAGGCACATGCCCCTAAACCCAGCTAATTTTTAATTTTTTGTGGAGATAAGGTGTTACTTTCTTGCCCAAGCTGGCCTTAAACTCCTGGCTTCAAGCAGTCCTCCAACCTCAGTCTCCCAAAATATGGGGATGGCAAGCATGAGCCACTGAGCCTGGCCTGGAACCAACCTCTATGGTTATCAATACTTCCATCAGTTAACTGTCTTAGGTATCGTAATATCCCTTCTTATATGTATCAAAACTCATACTGAACAATGATTTCCAGGTTGCAAAAGAGGACTTATTTTTTGCACCTATCCATAAGTCTTTGTCCACAAGTTAAACAAAAACATACAGAAGTGCAGTCATCAGGGTTTTCTTGACCACTGAACTCCAAACATCATCTTTGCCTGTGTGACCAAGAAAACAAATTCTAGTTGGACTTTTTAGTAGTTATAGAGAATGACAACCAGCAAAGCAACTCAAAAGATTAAAAGCAATGCTCGAATTGACTCCTAATAATTACTCCTATTACCAAATGGCAGTCAGTGATTGTTTTCTCCCATTTCTCAGTTTTTCACATGCTTTCTGATTGTAATAAATTTGTGAATCAGCAGGGGAAGAATGTAGTATGAGGAACTTAGATATTCTTGTGATTGCTGCAGAAAACAAAATAACTGATGAGTCGAAGAAAACTAGTCTGTGTAATGGATTTTGTGGCCTTTGAAATTATTCCAAAAGTTCATAAAGTGTTTTGTTTCATTCATTTTATTTATTTATTCTAAAGATTTTTCATTAAATATTTAATCAAATTAAATAATTATAATAAATAGCATATAGGCTGTGTAGAATGCTCTGGAGAAAAAGCAAAGATAAAGAATGCATGGACTCTGCCCTCAGGGTGCTTCTGGTCTGCTAAGAAAGATAAGGCATATACAAGAATAACTACAATGCAAAGTAAAATATTGTCAAGAGCAACTTGCATTTCTCTTACAGAGTAACTATTATAACCAGAATGACCTTTCCACGATAAACAACTATAAAAATTAAACACAGGCACTATAGGGCTGTGATACTTGAAAGAATGAAAACACATAAATTGAGCTTCCTGATGGCTCCAGCCTTTTGCCTGGAGGCACTTTCTAGAAATAATGTGGAGATGTGCTGTCCAAGCAGAGAAGAGAGATCTCAATGAAATGGGTAGTCAGAAATCAGAGTTCAAGGCTGCCAGGCAGGCTGCATGTACAGGAAAGGGAAAAGTACAGGAAGAAGTGGTGCTGAGAAGCAGCCATGGAAATGTACATCGCTTTCTCCTTAAGTTCTTGGAGGAATACCAAGCAGCACACAGAGACCTCACTGAAAAACCAGCCATTTATCTGAGACCTGAGAGTGCAGTAGAAGTGCATCTATCTACTCTAGACCTGTAAGACTGACTTTTTTTTTCTTTCTTTTTTTTTAGACGGAGTCTCGCTCTTGTTGCCCAGGCTGAAGTGCAGTGGCATGATCTTGGCTCACTGCAACCTCTGCCTCCTGGGTTCAAGTGATTCTCCTGCCTCAGCCTCCCGAGTAGCTGGGACTACAGGAGTGTGCCACCACACCCAGCTAATTTTTGTATCCAATCTCTTGACCTTGTGATCCACCCGCCTCAGCCTCCCAAAGTGCTGGGATTACAGGAATAAGCCACAGTGCCCAGCCAAGACTGACTTTATATCCACCTTTACAAAGCTTTTACAGACCATTGGAAAATGAAGCAAAAACTGTTAGTAAACTGTCTACCAAAACCAAATAATCACTCGTAAAAAAAATCTTGGCTTTTGATAAAGTGATATTTCACAATAGCCACCATAATTTTCATTTTAATTACTAGATATAAAAAAGTGACCAATAACTAATGAATTTTTTGAAAGTCAGTAATTATAGACCCAGAAATGACAAAGAGGTTGGAATTAGCTGACAGATATAAAGGAACTAATGAGCTTAATGAGTGAACAGATGGGGAATCTCAATAGAGAAATGGTAATTGTACAAAATGTTTACATGGAAATTCCAGACCTTAAAACCTAAAATATCTAAAATTAGTTAATCACTTAACTAGTTAGTAAATTGGATACTGTGGAAACAATATCAGAAAAGCTGAGGAAATCGCATTAAAAAATAACAAAAAGCACATAGAATAAAAATGCTGAAATATTAAATAATGACAGTTTTAAAGACAGTGGGGCAATATCCAATGTTCTCAAATACATGCAATTGGACTCCTAGGAAGAAAGGAGAAAGAAATTGGGATAGAAAATGTATTTGAAGAAATAGCCCCAAATTTTCCAAATTTGCTGAAAATATCAACTCTTAGATCCTAAGTATTCAATAAATTACAAGCAGATTGAACATATACACAATAAAAACTTGTATAACTATCATAGACATATCTCTGAAAAAAACAATGATAAAAAGCAAACTTTTCTTTTTTTTTTGTTCAAGACAGTCTCACTGTGTTACCCAGGCTGAGTGCAGTGGGACAATCTCGGGTCACTGCAACCTCCACCTCCTGAGTTCAAGCGATTTTTGTGCCTCAGCCTTCCAAGTAGATAGGATTACAGGCATGAGCCACCATGCCCAGTTAATTGTGTGTGTGTGTGTGTGTGTGTGTTTAGTAGAGATGGGGTTTCACCATGTTGGCCAGGCTGGTCTCAAACTCCTGGCCTCAAGTGATCTGTCTGCCTTGGCCTCCCAAAGTGCTGGGATTACAGACATGAACCACTGCTCCGGGTCTGAGAAAACCTTAAAAAGCAACAAAACACTAAGTATAATACACCACAAATAGAAGGAAAACATAAATAAAAAGTATTGTATTTCTTATAAAAAAGACAGCAATGCAAGCCAGAAGACAAGGAAATTCTATCTTAAAAATACTGAAAGAAAAGATAACATTGTCAATCTAGAATTCTATAACCAGTGAACATTTTTTAAAAATGATGTTGAAATAAAGACATTTTAAAATAAACTAAAGTTAGAAGAATTCAGCACCACAAACTTGCATTGAAAGAAATGTCAAATAAGGTTCTTCAGACTAAAGGAGAAAAATGTCAGATGGAAATTTGGATTACACTTTGAAATAAAAGCCATGGAAGTAGGAACTACACTGGTAAAAATAAAGACATTTTCTTTTTTTAAAACTTGTTTTTAAAAATTGAACCTTAAGGCCAGGTGTGGTGGCTCATGCCTGTAATCCCAGCACTTTAGGAGGCTGAGGTGGGCGGATCACAAGGTCAGGAGTTTGAGATGAGCCTGGCCAGCATAGTGAGACCCCATCTCTACTAAAAGTACAAAAAATTAGCCGGGCATGGTGGTGCGCGCCTGTAATCCCAGCTACTCGGGAGGTTGAGGCAGGAGAATCCTTTGAACTCGGGAGGTGGAGGTTGCAGTCAGCCAAGATAGCACCATTGCACTCCAGCCTGGACAACAGAGCAAGACTCCATTTAAAAATAAAAAAAAATTTAACCTTGTTATCATGGTTATCCTTATTCAAACCCCCTGAAGCTTTACTGGTGCAATTACCCTCATAATTGCCCACAGACTTACTCTGTCCTTACTATTCTGCTTAGCAAATTCAAATTACGAGTGAGTCCACAGCCGAATTATACTGCTCTCTTAACGCCTTCAACCATTACTTCCACTAATAGCCTTTTGATGACTTACAGCAAATCTTACCAATCTTGCCTTACCCCCCACCATTAATCTAATAGGAGGACTCCTTGTAATAATAGCTTCATTCTCCTGATCAAACATTACCATTATGCTTATAGGACTTAATATATTAACCACAGCCCTTTATTCCCTTTATATACTTGTCACAACACAACGAGGAACATGCTATATTAACAGTATTAAACCCTCCTTTACAAGAGAAAATATATTAATATTTATACATCTTTCACCTATTCTTCTTTTATCTCTAAACCCTAAAATAATTATAGGCTTTATACCCTGTTAATATAGTTTAGTCAAAATATTAGATTGTGGATCTGATAATAGAAGTCTGTAACTTCTTATTTACTGAGAAACTATGCAAGAACTGCTAACTCATGCCCCCATGCCTAACAACATGGCTTTCTCAACTTTTAAAGTATAAGAGCGACCCATTGGTCTTAGGAACCAAAAATATTGGTGCAACTCCAAATAAAAGTAATAATCATGCATTTTTCCATTACTATAATAACCTTAATCTCCTTAACCTTACCAATCATTATTACCTTCATCAACCCTCGCAAGAAAAACTTGTAGCCATATTATGTAAAAATAGCTATCGCGTGCACGTTCACCATTAGCCTCATTCCTACAACGTTTATGTATACCAACCTAGAAGCCATCACCTCAAACTGACATTGAATAACAATTCAAACCCTTAAACTCTCATTAAGCTTCAAACTAGACTACTTCTCCATGATATTTATTACAGTAGCACTATTCGTCACCTGATCTATTATAGAATTCTCAATATTATATATAAAGTCAGATCCTAACATTAGCCAGTTTTTTCAAATATTTACTTATCTTCCTAACCACAATATTAATTCTGGTTACTGCCAACAACCTTTTTCAACTTTTTATCAGATGAGAAGGTGTAGGAATTTTGTCTTTTTCACTAATTGGCTGATGACATGGCTGAGCAGATGCTAATACAGCAGCCCTCCAAGCAATCCTATGTAATTGCATTGGTGACATTGGCTTCATTTTAGCCATAGCATGATTCCTCTCATCCTCTAATACATGAGAACCTCAAAAAATATTTATCCTAAATCCTATCCCCGATTTTCTTCCATTAATTGGCCTTCTCTTAGCAGCAACAGGAAAATCAGCTCAACGTAGTCTCCACCCCTGACTTCTTTCCGCCATGGAAGGCCCAACCCCATTCTCAGACCTACTCCACTCTAGCACTAGAGCTGTGGCAGAAGTTTTCCTGCTTATCCGCTTCCACCCATTAATAGAGAATAACATGTTAATCCAAAACCTTACCCTATGTTTAGGAGCTAGCACCACCTTATTTACAGCAATCAGTGCTTTAACACAAAATGACATAAAAAAATTATAGTATTCTCCACCTCAAGTCAACTAGGCCTTATAATAGTCACAATTGGCATTAATCAGCCACACCTAGCATTCCTACACATCTGCACCCACGCCTTTTTCAAAGCTATATTATTTACACGTTCAGGATCCATCATCCACAACCTCAACAATGAACAAGACGTCCGAAAAACAGGAGGACTATTTAAGACTTTACCCCTTACTTCCTCCTCCCTTATTATTGACAGCCTAGAACTTACAGGTATGCCCTTCCTCACAGGCTTTTACTCTAAATATCTCATCATCAAAAGCACAAACACTTCATATACTAATGCCTGAACCCTCTCTATTACTCTCATTGCCACTTCTCTAATAAGTTTCTATAGTATCCAAATTATTTCCTTCACCCTAATAGGACAACCCTGCATCCCAACCCTAATCAACATTAACGAAAATAACCCTTCCCTAATAAATCCAATTAAATGCCTTATAATCGGCAGTATATTCACTGGATTTCTCATCATCGATAGCATTATCCCTACTTCATCTCCCCAAACAACAATATCACTTGATCTAAAACTTACAGCCCTAAGGGTAGTCATCCTAGGACTCTTACTGTCAATAGAACTTAGTTTTATAACTAATACTCTTAAAATAAAATACTCATTACAAATATTCAACTTCTCTAATATAGAAGGATTTTACCCAATCACAATTCACCGTACAACCCACCGTAAGGTATATACAAAATAAAATAAAATATACAACAACAGTGGAATAAAGGATGAGGGAGCAGTGAAAGTATGTTGTTACACATCTCTCATCTAATATGTGAAGTGGTATGTAATATTGCCTTTTCGACAGAGACTGTGATATGGTCTCCGTTTGCATGCTGCAAACCATAGACCCACCTCTAAAACTAAAACAAAAGTGTATTGTTAATGAGACAATAATCAAGATAAAACAGAATACACACACACACACATGCACACACACACACACCACTTATTAATCCAAAAGAGGTGAGGACAAGAAGCAAAGGGAAACAAAGAATAGATGGGCCAAATAGTGGGAGAAATGACAGGATGTAAACCCAATTACATCAATAATTACTTTAAATGCAAACGGATGAAACACTCCACAATTTAAAGTACAAATTGTCTGTCTAGAAAACACACACACAAGATTCACTGTATGCTTTTAACAGGAGATTTTACATATAAGAAAACAACTAGGTTAAAAGTACAATGATGGGAAAAGATAAACCATGCAAATGTTAATCATAAAACAGCTGGAGTGGGTAGAAAGTGTATGTTTCAAGGCATGGAGTATTAACTGAGATAATGAAGGACATTTCATAATGATAAAAAGTTCAATTCTTTGGCCGGGTGTGGTGGCTCACGTCTATAATCCCAGCACTTTGGGAGACGGAGTTGGGCGTATCACGAGGTCAGGAGATCAAGACCATCCTGGCTAACACGGTGAAACCCCGTCTCTAATAAAAATACGAAAAAATTAGCTGGGCATGGTGGCAGGCGCCTGTAGTCTCAGCTACTCGGGAGGCTGAGGCAGGAGAATGGCGTGAACCCGGGAGGCAGAGCTTGCAGTGAGCCGAGCTCGCACCATTGCACTCCAGCCTGGGCGACAGGGTGAGATTCCGTCTCAAAAAAAAAAAAAAAAAAAAAAAAAGTTCAACTTTTCAAGGAGACATATATGCTCACCTTATAAAAGAAACTCAAGATACATAAAACAAAAACTGAGATAATTAAAGGAGAAATAGACAAATCTGCAATTATAATTGAAGATATTAACTCTTCTGTTTCAATTATTAATAGAAACTAACCAAAAGTAAAACAAAAAATAGTGAGGATATAGAAGATCTGATCAACACCCTCAGTACACTTGACCTAATACAACCGTTCATCAACGAGCAGCAGAATATACATGCTCTTCAGGTACACATGGAATATTTACAAAGATGCACCATATGATGAGACATAAGTCTCATTAATTTAAGACTACTGACATGACACAGAGTGTATTTTCCAAACATAGCAGAAGTAAAGTAGAAATTAAAAGCAGAAAGATATTTGTAGAATCCCCCAAATATTTTTGATTTTTGAAAATCAAAAATCACATTTTTTTTTTTTTTGAGATGGAGTCTTGCTCTGTTGCTCAGGCTGGAGTGCAGTGGGCGATCTCCGCTCACTGCAAGCTCCGCCTCCCAGGTTCACACCATTCTCCAGTAACTTACCTTCCCACCAGACAGCTAAAGTTAAAAGGACTGACACCAGGCTGGGTGTGGTGGCTCACACCTATAATCCCAGCACTTTGGGAGACCAAGGTGGGCAGATCACCTGAGATCACGAGTTTGAGACCAGCCTGACCAACATGGAGAAACCCCATCTCTACTAAAAATACAAAATTAGCCAGGTGTGGTGATGCATACCTGTAATGCCAGCTACTCGGGAGGCTGAGGCAGGAGAATCGCTTGAACCTGGGTGGCAGAGGTTGCGGTGAGCCAAGATTGTGCCATTGCACTCCAGCCTGGGCAACAAGAATGAAACTCCATCTCAAAAAAAAAAAAAAAAAGGACTGACACCAACTATTGAAGAGGTAGGCAGCTGAATCTCTCATACCTTATTCATTAGAGTATAAAAGGTTTTAAACACTTTGGAAAATATGGCAGTATTTATCCATGATAAATGAAAATGGGTGTGCATAAAGATTGTTCATAGTAGCTTTCTTCTAGTAGCCAAAAAACTGACAATAATAAATTTTCATCCATGAATGAACAAGTTATGTTGTACTCATCCAATGGAATACAACTAAGCATTAAAAATAATCAACAATTGATAGGTGATAAAATATGGTTTACTCTCAAATATAGTTTAAGTGAAAGAAACTACAATATTAAAGAAGACACTATTATACTGAATGATTCCTTTTATATGAAGTCGTAGAAATAGTAAAAATAATCTGTAGTCAAAGACATCAGAACACTAGTTGCATTCGGCAAGGAGTAGTAGTGGGGACTGACTGTCCAAGGGCCATAGGGAATTTTCTGGGATAATGCACATACTCTGTATCTCTACTTCAGGGGTATGCATTTCTTAGCACACATTAAACTATACTATTGAGAATTGTGCATTTTACTATATATAAAGTTGTTCTTCAGTAAAAACAGTAAAAAGGGAAAAAAGTTGTCAAGAATTTAACACACAATGTGTTAGAATAGTTATGACAGGAAAAAAAGATTGTGTTCATTCTGTGAAGCAAGTATTGTGGATATCTTAGAAAAGGTGATATTTCTTCTGGCCCTTAAAAATTATAAGGGATTCTGGACCACAGACATTGTGGGAAGGAAATTCCAGTAAGATTTATGTATAAGAGTAAGCAAAGGTATAATTACAGAAGTATGTGGGATATTCAATGAGCAACAATTAATTTCTTTTAGCTAATGAGTAAAAGGAATGATAAAGCCAGATGGTTGAGGAATTCAAAGGGAAAAAGATTGGATTTTATTCTATAGGTAATTGAGGGACACAAGTGATTTTGCACAAGTGAGTGAAATGATCAGAACTATGGTTTTGAAGGTATAATACAAATGACAAAGTGAATGAATAAGAGAAAGAGAAGAAATTGTGAGGCTCTTGAAATATTCCATCTAGATAAAATGAATACAGCTGCCGTAGGAAAAGAAAGGAGGGATCAAAGCAAGGAACAAAACATTCTGGGTGTAAATCAGAAAAACTCAGCACATGTTGGACCAAAATAGCAAAGAAAGAGTAGGGCTAAATAATGATGTAAGTTTTCAAGTTATAATTGCCCAGTAGAGTGTTGACAACATAAATAAAATTTCTTGGGTCTATTTCTGAATTTGCCTTCAGTAATAAACTGTTTAAATAATATTTTTAAAAAATATAGTAATGGTTTAATTTGTGTCATGCTTGAAACAGACTGAAAGAGTGTCTGGAGTTTAATGAAGACCAGTTGTATGTTTAGGCAGAGGTTCTCCTGGTTTCCTTATAAGAAAGAAACTGTCGAAATTTCCACAACTCACTTCCACCCCAGCCAAATATGCCTCCTATGCTACTTCCATTCGTTTTCATTAATACTCTGCTTCCATTAGAAATAAAAATACCTCCTAGAAGGTGTCACATACACATCCATTACCATTTTAGTCTGAATCAGTGTCTTGAAAAATAACTTCGTGGTCATCTGTCAGGCCACAGAGTCATGACATGGAGATCAGGTAAGTTTCAAAGAAACAGTGGGGGTGGCGGGGGGAAAGCATCACCTTATAGATCCCTGAAGTGAGGAGTCTGGGAAGCCAGGATGAAATGGAGTCATGAGGACACAGCCTCTCTGAACCAAATGCAACGAAGGGAAGGGAGAAGAAAAAAGCAGAGGGAGGCAAAGATGTGGGAGAGTAATTTCTATCCATTTCATAACTGTAAGACCAAATAGTGACACAAAGCAAACAGCAAAATCTCCAGTAGCTGTAGCATAGGCAAGCACATTCAGTGTCAGTCATAATGAAAGAGGATGAGGAATTGTCTTTATTCAGGCTGTGGTAACAAAATACCTTAGACTGGGTAATATATAAACATTGCAACGGTTCTGGAGGCTGGGAAGTCCAAGATCAAGGCATCAGCAGATTTGGTGTCTGGTGAGGACCCTTCCCTCATAGATGGTGCTTTCCATGTGTCCTCACATGCTGGAAGAGGCAAGGCAGCTCTCTGGGGCCTCCTTTACAAGGGCATAAATCCCATTCATGGGATGACGTCCTCATGGCCTAATCAACCCCAAAGGCCCCACCTTCTAATATCATCACCTTGGTGATTAGATTTAAACATACAAATTTTGGGGGAACACAAACATTCAGACAAGGAATTGGCTTTGTGCCAGCACCATCACTTCCATTCATTCAGGCAAACTGTGAAAGAGAGGACTCAAGATGTGTAGTAATCACTGGTATCTTTGGGTTTCTTCCTCTCCCATCAATCACTATCAAAACCAACTTCGACACTCAGGTACAGAAAAATGATCAACCCCTGAAAATGTTACTTGTTTTCTGTATAAAGTATGGTAGTGTAGCTCAATGGCTTTCACCTTTTTGGCCCAAAGTAAGAGATGCATTTTACAATATGTCCTTATAAGCACAGGTATATAAAACAGACAAAACTGATACTGAATTCTCTTCCATTCTATTCTATTTCATCCCATCTCCTCTTATTCCATCCATTCCACTGCACTCTACTCCACTCTACTCCATTTCATTCCATTCTAATTTGTTCTACTTTATGTCATTAAAAAATTCTGGTCTCAACCTATGCATTGATGTCATGGCTCTCTAAAAGATTGAGAATGACAATTTGAAAAGCACAGACATGTTGTGTCAGAGTTCAGGCTGTGTGTGCAGGTGTGAGTTCCTCTATGTGTGTCTATATTTAACATATAAATGTACCCCTTACTCTGTACCCCAGGCATGTACATTTTGCTATCCTCAGTCCTATCATATGTAATACCCTTTTTATAACTAATAGGTTGAATCACTCCTTTACTCTCCTGGAAAAAATCAAGTGCTAATGTAACACACAGTGCTCACATAGTATTAAGCAATTATTATACTAATATGAAATCAAAGATGAATAAAGAGAAATACTTTATGATAAAAATATGGATTTCATGCCCAGGCACAACCACACTAAAAGATGTACCAATTTTTTCTGTGTTTTTTTTTTTTTCTTTTTGTGGAGAACAGGGTCTTGCTATGTTGCCCAGGCAGATCTGGAACTCCTAGGCTCAAGTGATCCCCCCAGCTCTGCCTCCCTAAGTGCTGGGATTACAGGTGTGAGCTACTGCACCGAGCCAGACTAGAAGATGTTATAAAGTGATCCCCTTCACACCTATGCATACAGTCACCATGAACCTGACCACTCCAAATTTAGATGACTGTAAGGGTGTTGTATTGGAGGCTCACATACTACAGTTGTGACGTCAGCAGCGACCTGATTTTCCAAAATGTTGAACAACTCTTGGTAAAGTTCTGATCAAAACAAATTTGTATTCAGGTCTATCTTCACTCAAGTAAGCTTTGCATCATTAGTAAATTTATTGCATATTAAAATCCTGCAAATGTTATTTGTATTTATGTATAAAACAGATTTAGGTTTTAGGCTCAGAAAATTAGATAATTGGTTACATGAATATCCAGAAACACCCTAAAGTTGTGTGGGGCTCTCTCACTCATTGCAGAAGATTTAACATCCTTGGCGTCTATTCTCAAAATGCATCCTCTCCCAATCTGTGTGAAAATCAAAACTGTCCTATAATTTTCTAACTGCATCATCTTTTTTGAAAACACAATTCTAGAGTAAGGCAGCCCTGCCATTTATCAATTATTTGGTTTTGGGCAAGCTGTTCAACCTAAGTCCCAAATGTCCTCATCAATAATATTGAGAAAATATAAAGAACTATTCAACAGTGTTTTATTGAAGATTAAGTTAAGTCTGATATAATAGCACAGTGCCTAGAAACACAGTGAGCAGTGTAATAGTTGTGTGTAATCTTAATAATTGTTATTTTAGAGGGTCTCTACATTACTACTGTAATAAAAATGATAATAATAATTGAACTTCAAAATATACTCATTCTATAACATACAATCGTTCTTCTAGTACAGAAATAATCAAATAGTATACAAAGATTTTTACACAAATGTAATTGCTACAGGATTATTTAAAACAAGAGAAAATGTAAAATACTCCAAAATATTCAACAATAGAAGTTGTTCAAATATATGATGAAAATATAACATGATTGGACACTAAAACCCATAACAACCTGAGAAAATGTTTAAAGATAATGCATAGATAAGTACAAATTACAAAATGGCATATACAGAATAATTCAAGATTTATTAAATATATATATAGTACATGCATACACAAGTATTTATAAAAGTCTTGAAAAAGATAGGCCAACCTGTTAATAATGTTTTTCCATGAACAATTATATGATAGGCCATATTTTAAATGATTGTCATCATTCAATTAGTCAATGAGAAGTCTGAATTAACTTTTCAACAGAAAATAATGTTTGAATGGGTATACATCTATATATCTCTGCTTTTGTTGTTTTTTACAGAAAGCAAACAAAAAACAATCTTGTCTTTTTTAGTAGCACTGCTACTAAAACACCAGGGGTTTGGTCTAGGTCCTGCTGCTTACTGCACAGAAAGCCAATGACTGAGACGCCAAGTATTGCCAAGGAAGAAGGCTTTAATCAGGTGCCACAGCCAAGGAGACGGAAGCTCAGTCCCACATCCATCTCCCTGACTGACTAAAATCAGGGGTTTATATGGCAGGCAAGAAATGTAACAATGTGTAAGAAAACAGGAACTTGGGAGAGGTAAAGAAGCCCTCATGGTGAATGAGGGGTCCAGCATCGGTACCATGATCTGGTTTCAGTTCTTCAGTACTTTTTGTGAGGCCTGAAGGTGGTCTCCTGAGGAAGGAACTGAGATAAAAAAAATATGTTTCAAGCTTTTTAAGATCAGAAGGGTCAATTTCTATGTTTATCAAAAAGAACATTCTATGGGACAATTGGGTCAGTTTCAGTATTACCATCCTGGTAAACAAAAATGATTACTCTTACAGCAAAATCTCAAGTCACTCAACAGATGAAAGATCTTGGCCGGTTTTGCAATGAGTGAGGTGGGTGAGAAAAAGCGTCGGTTATTTACCGTCATGCTTTTAGGTAATCATCCAGACTATTGATGCAAAAAACCCATGTCCTATGGAGAGTGCAGTGCATGTTCTTTATTCCCTAAGCAAATCCCTATCCCTTCTGGAGCTGCTGCAGTGAGCACTGGTCAGATTCCTTCTGGTGTTGAACTGCTGGTCTTCACCACATGTGGCATATTACAAAAGTCCATGTCATGAAACCCTCTGGGATACCATAATGAGGAACTGACAAAGAAGAAAAACATTGCAAAGTGCAACGGCAGCAATAATAACCATTGAATTTGCTTGCCTTTTCATTTGTTTAAAGTATGTATACAAACATGCACAACAATAACATGACTAAATATTGGTGAGAACCAACATTTGAAATTTACATAATTATTGAGCTTGGTGAAAGCTGAGTCTAAAAATTGATGATACATGAAGAAAGATAATAAACAATTGCTTAAGAGCCATTTTCAACTACATTTCTGGAAGGTTTTAAATTTTCCTTTATGAGCAGTCATAGCAGAAATGTGTTTTTTTTTCCTAAGCCAACTCTTACTCTGTTTAGTCTCTAAGCCCCTGAGGTGCACACTGGAAGATGGGGAAGGAGCTTTAAATAAGCCAAGATTTTATGAATATAAAAAATTGAATCTAGGCTATTTCTAAATATAACTTATTACTTTCCAATACATAAAGTAATTTATTTAAAAAAATCAATTTAAAGTCATAAACATGGAGCTTTTGAGTCACTTGTGTGATGCAACAAAATATATAATTAGAGGTGTCTTCCAATATTATTCACCTGAGCTAATTTTGCCAATTAAAGCTAAAAGCATGAGAACAGGTCAATAACATGGATCCTTTTAATTCTTTTTGAAACAAAAGTCCTGTGTATCTCTCCTGTTCTAGAAGAGAATGCTTGTTTTGTGATAACTCCATGTTTCTGGTTTACCTTTTTAACTAATAAGGAAGATAATTTCTTTTTTCAGTTACTCATTTCCTCTTACATAATGCAGTTATGCAGTTTAAATGCTAATTGGCCATTTTGGCTGAGGAATTCCTACTTAAAAGGTTTGCCATTTAATCCTAAAGTGTCTTTTGATTTCTTGAGAATGATTAAATGGAAATTCAGCCCTGGTTCAGTATCGTAGAAGCCCATGTGTGCTCCCCTGTTGAATTTCCATGGTTTGAGCATCCTGCTGGGAAAGTCAGGCTGAGATTTTATTGAATTGGGCCCTCAGTATTCAGACTCAAAATAACCTCCAGCACACTGATAAAAATAATGACCCTTTTGCAGTTGTAAAACTTGAAACTATTCCTTGAATGTTAACTAATACCAAAAAGCTGTTTCTGCAAATGAAATGCGGGCATTGGAGCCAAGAAATTACTCTGGATGAAGACCTAGAAATGACATTCCACTCTCTCTTTCAGTAATTACAGAATTCTGAACTTTTCATCAAAGTGGGTGAAGCCATCACTCTAGATGTCATTAAGAGAAGGGTACATAGAGATTATGATGACCCTGGCAGTGTGTTGGGATGTAGTCATCTTTGCCTACAGAATTCACCAAGAATGACTTCTTAGTCTCCAGTGCTAATGGCTTCTACAATAATACGATTATGTAGCTGATGGAAAGCAAAATGTAAAAACTCAAATAAGTGTTAGGAAATGCTGTAACTTGGAGTATTTGACATCTATTTCCCAAAGCCCTTAACATTGTAAACACTTTCAGGTAAAATGACTCAGTCCTCTCATCTTCCTTCTCTCAGAAGCCAGGAAGTCTTTTACTCACAGCCCGTTTAATGGGCAATGGGAAATAGCCCTATTAGCTAAGTTTATTTATGCTGACACAAAGAAAACCATGAAAAAAAATCCAAGCTCTAAACTGTAATTTATTCCTGATAAGTAGTAAATCAGCGGGATTCCACTGCCCAAGTAGGGAGGGACTTGCTGTTAAACAAGAACTGAAACATAATGAGCCTCATAAATGTTCACAGCCTTACGGAGCAGTTATTTATACATGAGCTCATTCAACAAACTCTCCTGCTGGCCTGGCCATGATAACCGGGTGTACCCAAGACACTATAAGATATATAAGAAAAATGGTGAACGAATTCTAGAGTTGAGTTCAAGAAAAGTTTTTTGTTCTCAATTTTCTTCTTCCAAGCTTTTCTGAACACCTATGTCAGTTTTTCAAATCCAAGTCCTCTGCTCCTGTTGTTGATGTTTTTGGTAAAGGTAACAATTGTCTAGACCATATTATATGAGATGTAGATAAACAAATTTTGACAATTTTTCTCCAGCTAAAACAGAAAATGGTTAACCCCATAAAAGATGAAGTAGAACATTTATAGAGCAAAATCATACTTTTCTTATTGCCTAAGTAAATTATGGTCTGATACAGTGTACACATCAAATATATGAATGAGTGCATTTCTATAGTCAAGCAGAGAATGTGACAAAAAATTGGGCTATAGTGAAGCATCATATTGAAATGATCAAAAAGAAGCCTGATGGGTTAAGAGAAAGAAGGCCTGAATTTTAATCTCAGATTCTCTATTTTCCAGCTATGTAAACTACATTAACTAACATAACCTCAGTTCTATAAGTTTGATCAGAAAGTAAAGGAACAGAAAGAAATGAATCTGGAGATGCAGGAGTGGAAGGAGGTAGGGGAAATTCTGGAACACAAAAGCACTGTTAAGTTAGGGTGGAGCTAAAACAGAGATGGCAGTGCGGTGGCCTGGTTACCTGGTAGCAGCATGAGTATCTGGAACACCTTGGGGTATGTTAGGCCATAAACAAACAAAGAAAAAGATAGAGTGCCAAGTGTTAGCTTCTACCGTGTGTGTGTGTGTGTGTGTGTGTGTGTGTGTGTGTGCGCGCGCGTGCGCGCAAGAGGTCACCTTGGATGGGTTGGAACATTTCCCTGAGAGTGTAGTCTAAAACCCTTGCTACTATGTAACCACTGGCATCTGCTTCTAGCCCACAAGCTGCTCTGCATGTGGAAATACACCTGCTTTTGAATTGCACTGATGTTTTCCAGTAGACTTGGTCTTTTGTTTTCAGCAAGGAAGAGGAGGGAGAGAACAAGGACTTTGTTTTCTTATTTAATTGTAAGTCTTGCTTCTGACGCTTTTTCCATAGCTCAGCTTTGTCTATAAATTCTCAAGCAGGCCAAGCACACACTTTGAATTTTGTGTAGCCCTCGCTAAGGCACTGAAGGGAAAGTAAAAGTGAGAAGAAAGAGGGGGAGAAAGGTCAGAAAAAGGACCCCGGGGCACATTTTATTACACCAAGAGTATACCTGATACATGTTCTAAAGATGCAGGTCTCACAGATCAAATCCTGGGAACAGGGTCAGGAGCTCAATTCAGGTATTCAAGATGGGGCACTCTTATGAGCTCTCTTTAAATATAAATGCAGATTTGATTGCTTTGGGAACAAAATGCCCAGGAATTCACTGAGGATAGTAGTCTGTTGTTACCTTTTTTTGTTTTCTTTCTATGTTGAAGAGTTTGCTGTTTATAAGTGGGACTTCAATATCCTAAGTTTGTGTTGAGACATACTCATTTGGAAAAGCCATTTTTAACCTGGGAGGGATTTTAAGGACTAACAGAAATGGAGGCCAAAACAAAAGGGCTACTCCCTATATATAAGACAGCTTTGGCTCCTCTTCTTCTGTGTCATGCATTGTTTCCAAAATACTCTTGGCTCCCCTGCTGGGAAACTTGTGCCTGTTCAGTGAATCTCCTTATGTTGATTTGCATGTCTAAGTAGGGACATCACAATCTGTATGACCTCATTGAAAGCCTTTTCTTCATTTACCTAAAATGTGCATGCACTGCATTTCTCAAATAAAAATATTAACTCAAAGGAATACACCAAATTATAAGGACAGATTATATAAGCAATTTCTTAAAATATATGTCTTAAATATATTTACCTCCCTGGGAAGGGACTGAAAGCATGGCTATTCCCAGAACTCTCTCTTGTTCTTTCCCTCTTCCCTTCACTTTGCTCTAGAAAGCATCTACATTTTGGATCATATACTCATTTCTATGCATAACTCGAGGAGAACTTTGAAAAGTATGGTCCAAGTTTTATAAAAATTGCATGGACTTTATTTCTGCACTAGAAAAAGTATTATCATCTATTTAAGAATCAGTCATTTATTGAAAGTACAGTTTTACAGAGAAAAAATAAAATGAAAAACATGTGTTTTACCTGCCTTTGTCCACGAAGATGAATAAAGTCTGTGAAACCATAAAACACACACGTGGGACAATCTTTTTGTCCAACACAAACCAGACAAAAACCTAACACAAATACAAAAACTGTAGTTTTAAATAAGAGTGGTTCCTTCCATAAAAGCAGAAACTGGGTTTGACATGGTGGCTCACGCCTGTAATCCCAGCACTTTGGGAGGCTGAGGTGGGTGGATCACGAGGTCAGGAGATCGAGACCATCCTGGGTAACATGGTAAAACCCTGTCTCCACTAAAAATACAAAAAATTAGCCAGGCGTGGTGGCGGGTGCCTGTAGTCCCAGCTACTTGGGAGGCTGAGGCAGGAGAATGGCATGAACCTGGGAGGCGGAGCTTACAGTGAGCTGAGATTGCGCCAGCCTGTGTGACAAAATGAGACTCCATCAAAAAAAAAAAAAAAAAGCAGAAACCAGTTATTTCTGTAATAGTAAGAAAATAGGTGATGGGCACTGTGGCTCACGCCTATAATCCTAGCACTTTGTTAGGCTGAGGCAGGCGGATCACCTGAGGTCAGGAGTTCAAGACCAGCCTGGTCAACATGGTGAAATCTTGTCTCTCCTAAAAATACAAAAATTAGCTAGGTGTGGTGGCACATGCCCGTAATCCCAGCTACTTGGGAGGCTGAGGCAGGAGAATTGCTTGAACCTGGGAGGCGGAGGTTGCAGTGAGCCAAGATCATGCCACTGGACTCCAGCCTGGGCGATAGACCAAGACTCTGTCTCAAAAAAAAATAAATAAATAAAAAACTTTTTGGCAAGAGCCAAAAGGAAACTCCTGGATGCTTGAATCTCCACTGTAGGAGAGATTCTGCCCTCCCCACAGCACATGGCTCCTGTGTTCCTCCATGCATGTGCACATCCTGCATTAAGGATGCAGGAGAGGAAAAGAAGCATGCATGTCTAGGCATCTAATAAGATGGAACCACAGGAAAAAGCTAATAAGAGAAAAACATCCAGAAGGGAAGAAGAACAGATTTCTTAGCTACTGGTAGTGAGTGGCAGGGGAAACCGAAAAATGCTCACATTGTTTTTTTTTTAAGAGGATTTACAATAAGATTTTATTTATAAAAGCAGGAAAGTAATATTTCCTCACTGTTGACTTTAGGTCATGACATGTAGACAAAAGGTTGAAATCCTGCAAAGGTACCAAATAATCTATTTTGGACACCCAAATATATACTCGGACAACATCATAAGTGCTAACACATGCTGCATAAAATACAAGTGTAAGCAAAACGGATGTTATGGCATTCAGGAAGGAATCCATGTAATTTCTAAGATGTTTTATCAGCGTGTCTTCAGTTTGACTTCACTAGAGAATATTGCTGAATGCCCTAAGAGGGTACACCAAGCCTGTCTTCAGGAGTAGAACTTTAAAGTGATGATTTAATAGAACAGGATTAAATTCATAAGGAAAGTTGTTTTTTGCACAATGCTATTACGTGCTTTAACTTGAAAATAGATTTTGGATAAAATTAAGTGTGCAACTCTTAAGTGTCCAGTTTAATGAATTATCACAAAGATAAATTACCCATGAAGCCACTATACATGTCTCATGAAAATCGAACTTTATTTAAATCTCAAGAACTTCACTTGTGTTCTCTTCCAGTGACTATGGCCTCTTTCCAAATATAGCGACACTTTGACTTATAAGACTATTGTTGGCTGGGTGTGGTGGTTCACGCCTGTAATCCCAGCACTTTGGAAGCCCAAGGCGGGTGGATCACAAGGTCAGGAGTTAGAGACCAGCCTGACTAACATAGTGAAAACCCGTCTCTACTAAAATACAAAAAATTAGCCGGGCATGGTGGTGCGTGCCTGTAGTCCCAGCTACTTGGGAAGCTGAGGCAGGGGAATTGCTTGAACCCAGGAGATGGAGGTTGCAGCAGTGAGCTGAGATCACACCATTGCAATCCAGCCTGGGGGACAGAGTGAGACTCCATCTCAAAAAAAAAAAAAAAAAAAAAGACTATTGATTTTTAAAAAATTTTTCTATTCATATATTGATGTGGTTTGAATTATTTGTAATTGACTTATTTCACCTATCATTATAAGATTCATTTAGATTATTGCACATAATATTAGTTCATTCATTCTTCCTGCTGATGATAATCCATCATCATCATTATGAAATCCAAATCCATTTCCTAGTTCTACTATAGATGATCATTTCAGTTATTTACAGTCTGCCTTTTGCAACTATAGCTTCTATAAACATTTGTAAATATTTCTTGATATTCTATTGACTATACCTTGGGAGTGAAATTCTCTGGCCATAGGCTATGTGTATATCCAACTTCAAGGAACAATGTCAGAGTCTTTTACAGTGAGTGGTCCAATTTAGTCTCCAGCCAAGAGCATATGCAAGTTCTATCCACATCAAAATATTTTATCAATTACTGAGTGAAGTGTGTGAAAATCTCCAACTGTGACTGCATATTTGCCTCTGATTTTATTTCTGAAAGTTATGTGTTTACATATTTTGAGACTATATTATTAGGAACATGCAAATGTAGAATTATACATCTTCTTTTAGTTTATTGTTTTAGCCTCATAAAAGTCCTTTTTGTCAATACTAATGTTTATTCTTTCAGGTATACTGTGTACCATATTAGTATAGCCACACCAGCTTTCTTTTAAGTTACCTTTTGCCTGATACATCTTTTGCCTTCATTTTGTTTTCTGCAATGGATTTAAATGGACTCTTTACTGTGGTTTTCTATTGACTACCTTTTCTGTGTTCCTTTTCCTCTCTTTCATGACCTTCTTTCAGATTTAGTACTTAACGAGTTTTCTGAACTTTTCCTCTGCTAGCTTGGTCCTTATGCATTCTCTTGTTATCATTTCAGTGGTTTCCTTAGGCATTACAATTTATATTCTTGACTAATGAGACTTGCAATAAGTCAACATTTAAGTACATCCCAAACAGTAAAAAATAACCTAATAACCCCTTATTCTTATTTGCTCTTTCAGAAATTTTGTGGTATTGTTATCATACATTTGTATTCACTCTGTTTTTAAAATAATATGGGACATAATTTTCTCATACAGACAATATTTATTTAGATTTTCCCATATATTCACCCTTAATTTATTCCTTCATCCTTCGTGCATTCCCTTCCCCCCACCTAGACATATATCTCTGGAGAACTCTTAGTATTTCAAGAATATACTTTCAGGGATAATTTCTACAGCTTGTTACTAGTATTTCTGTGTGTGTTTGGGATGAGAGTGTGTTTAAAATTTAATTTCTTGGTTGGGCACAGTGGCTCACACCTGTAATCCCAGCATTTTGGGAGGCTGAGGCAGGTGGATCACAAGGTCAGGAGATCGAGACCATCCTGGCTAACATCCATCTCTATTAAAAATATGAAAAAAAATTAGCCGGGTGTGGTGGAGGGCGCCTGTAGTCCCAGCTACTCAGGAGGCTGAGGCAGGAGAATGGCGTGAACCTGGGAGGCAGAGCTTGCAGTGAGCCAAGATCATGCCAGTGCACTCCAGCCTAGGCAACAGAGCAAGACTCAGTCTTAAAAAACAAATTAATTTCTTTTAGCCCTTTAACAGAAATATGTGAAGAGAGAATTTTTTGAAACTGGTGAAACACATTAAGTCACAGATTTAAGAAGCACAGAGATCCTTAAGCAACATAAACACCAAAAAAAGCTCATACACACACACACACACACACACACACACACACACACACACACACACACACAGAGACAGAGAGAGAGAGCTTTACTTTAATATTTACCTTAATGAATTGGCTCATGTGTCGTGACTCAGTGCAAAAAGTTAGCAAGTCTAAGTCTGAGATCTTCAGGGCAAGTCAGCAGGCTAAAGACCTAGGAAAGAGCTGATGTTGCAGCTTGAGTCTGGAGGCAGAATTTCCTCTTCCTCTGGGGACCTCAGTCTTTTTTCTTTTACAGCCTTCAGCTGATTTGATGATGCCTACCACATTATGGAAGGTAATCTGCGTTACTCCATGTCTACTGATTTAACTGTTTATTGTACTAAAAAACATCTTCACAGCAATATCTAGACTGGTGGTGTCTGGCCAAATATATCAGTACTATAGCCTAGCTAAGTTGAAACATAAAATTAACCATCACATTTGATATGGTGCAATTGCTCATAAGTCAGGTCAGAGCTATAGTTAAGAGAAGATACCCTGCCTCCCCAATAAATTATTAGATTTTTCTAAAGTATTGCAATGGATACTTGCTAATGCTTATGGAGTTTTGTTTTCTAATTTATTTTAGTTTCAGGGGTACATGTTCAGGTTTGTCATCTAGGTAAATTTCATGTCACAGGGGTTTGGAGTACTGATTATGTTGTCATTCAAGTAATAAGCACAGTACCTGATAGTTTTTAGATCCTTTCTCTCCTTCCACCTGTTACCCTCAAGTAGGCCCCAGTATCTAATGTTCCTTTCTTTGTCTTCATGTGTACTCAATGTTTAGCTTCCACTTATAAGTGAGAACATGTATTATTTGGTTTTCTGTTGATTTAGGATAATGGCCTCCAGCTCCACGCATGCTGCTGCAAAAACATGATCTCATGCTTTTCCATGGGTACATAGTATTCCATGGTGTATATTACTGCATTTTCTTAATCCAGTGTACCACTGATGGGCATTAGGTTGATTCCTTGTCTTTGCTGTTGTGAATAGTGCTGTGATGAACATACAAATGCATGTGTCTTTATGGTGGAACAATAAGAGATCCTTAAGGAAGTGCTCAATATGAAAACAAAAGACTGTTACTGGCCACAACAAAAACACACTTAACTACATAGACCATTGACACTGTAAAGCAGATACATAATAAAGTCTGCAAAATAACCAGCTAACAACATGATGACAGGATCAAATCCACACATATCAATATTAACCTTGAATGTACATAAGCTAAATGCTCCAATTAAAAGGCATAGAATGGCAAGCTGGATAAAGAAGCAAGAACTAAATGTATGCTGTCTTCAAGAGACCCATCTCACATGCAATTACACCTATAGGCTCAAAGTAAAGGATGAAGAAAAATCCATCAAGCAAATGGAAAACAACAACAACAACAGAAAAGCAGGAGTTGCTATTCTAATTTCAAACAAAACAGACTTTAAACCAACAACAATCAAAAAAGATCAAGAACAATATTACATATGGTAAAGGATTCAATTCAATAAGAATACTTAACTATCCCTAAAACTGGGTATAGGAGGAACATACCTTAGCATAGTAAAAGCAATGTATGACAGACCCACAGATAATATGGTACTGAATGGGGAAAAACTAAAAGTTTTTCATCTTAGTTTCATCTTAGATCTGGAACACAAAAAGGATGTCCACTTTCACCACTGTTATTTAACATAGTACTGAATGTCTAGCTAGAGCAATTAGACAAGAGGAGGAAATTAATGGATAATAGCTAATAATTTGATTTAAAAATAGGAAAAAAGTTTGAATAGACATTTCTCAAAAGAAGATATACAAATGACAAACAGGCCTATGAAAAAGTGCTCACCATCATTGATCATCAGAGAAATGCAAATGAAAACTACATTGAGAAATCACCTCATCACAGTTAAAATGGCTTTTATCCAAAAGTCTGGAAACAGTAAATGCTGGCAAGGATGTGGAGAAAAGGGAACTCTTGAACATTGTTGGGGAGAATGTAAATTAGTATAAACACTATGTAGAACAATTTGGAGGTTCATCAAAAAACCTAAAAATAGAGGTTCTTTATGATTCAGCCATTGCACTCCTAAGTATACACCCAAAGCAAAAGAAATCACTACATCAAAATGATATGTGCACTCCCATGTTTATTGTGGCACTACTCACAATAGTCAAGATTTGGAAGCAACTCAAGTGTCCATGAACAGATGAATGGATAAAGAAAATGTGGTATGTATATACGTACTATTCAGCCATAAAAAATGAGATTCTGTCATTTGCAACAACATGGATGGATGAAACTGAAGGTAATTGTGTTAAGTGAAATAAGCCAGACACAGAAAGACAAACTACATATGTTATCACTTATTCATGGTGAGCTAAAAATGAAAACAATTGAATTCATGGAGATAGAGAGTAGAAAGATGGTTAATAGAGGCTGGGAAGGGTGGGGAACAGGGTGACAGAAAGGTGGGGATGGCTAATGGGTACAAAAAATAGAAAGAATGAATACGACCTAATACTTAATAGTATAACAGGGAGACTATAGTCAATAATAATTTAATCATACATTTAAAAATAACTAAGAGGTATAATTGGATTATTTGTAATACAAAGGATAGATGTTTGAGGGGTTGGATACCCAATTTTCCATGATGTGATTATTATGCGTTGCATGCCTGTACCAAAATAACTCTTGTACCCCATAAATATATATGCCTACTATGTAGTCACAAGATTTTAAAATAAAACATATATATAAGAAAATAAATATATATGTACCCAACACAGGAGCACCCAGATTCATAAAACAAGTTCTGAGAGACCTATGAAGAGCCTTAGATAACCACACAATAATAGTGAGAGACTTCAACATGTCACTGTGTTAGACAAAAGTGCCAAGTATTAGACAGATCATCAAGGCAGAAAACTAACAAAGATATTTGGGACCTGGAGTCAACACTTGGCCAAATAGACCTAACGGACATCTACAAAACTCTTCACCCCAAAACAACAAAATACACATTCTTCTCTTCTGCATATGGCACATACTCCAGAATTGACTACACAATTGGCCATAAAACAATTCTCAGCAAACTGAAGAAAGCCAAATCATACCAACTACACTCTGAGACCATAGCACAATAAAAATAAAAATCAATACTAAGTAGATTGCTCAAAACCATAAAATTATGTGGAAATTAAACAACCTGCTTCTGAATGACTTCTGTGTAAACAATGAATGAAATTAAGGCAGAAACCAAGAAATTCCTTGAAACTAATGAAAACAAAGATACAGAATACATGGGACACAGTTAAAGTCATCTTAAAAGGAAAGTTTATAGTACTATACATGCACATCAAAAAGTTAGAAAGATCTCAAGTTAACAAGCTAGCATCACATTTAATTTTTAATTTTTATTTTTCAGGGGGACAGGGAGCAGAAGACGGTGCACTCACAGTACTGCCCGGCCACATGCTCCCCTAACACCACATTTAGAGGAACTAGAAAAACAAGAGCAAACTAACTCCAAAGCTAGAGGAAGAAAAGAAATAACCACATTAGAGCTGAATGGAATAAAATTGAGACACAAGAAACCATACAAAAGATGGACAAAACCAGAGATTTGTATTTTGAAGAATAAATAAGAGTGATAGACTGCTAGCTAGAATAATAATGCATATAGATCTTAAGCGCAGAAAGACTCACACTGAGTTTTGCTTATGATTATTTGTAATCTATATACATTTTAATATTGAGTTAGCTAATATGGAAATATTAAAATGTATACAATAATACACTATAGTGAATATCTGGTACTCTTCCAAAATTGCTTTTGAGGCCAGTGAACTCATTCCTCAGTTTGTAGGCATGGTGGCTTATGCCTGTAATCCCAGCACTTTGGGAGGTCAAGGCTGGCGGATCACTTGAGGTGAGGAGTTCGAGACCAGCCTGGCCAACATAGTGAAACCCCATCTCTACAAAAATACAAAAATTAGCTGGGCATGGTGGCACATGCCTGTAGTCCCAGCTACTCAGGAAGCTAAGGCAGGAAAATCGCTTGAACCCAGGAGGCAGAGGTTGCAGTGAGCCAAGATCGCGCCACTGCACTCTAGCCTGGGCAACAGAGCAAGCAAGACTCTGTCTCAAAAAAAAAAGAAAGAAAGAAATATTTGTTCCTGATGCTCATAGTTGTGTCTGTCATTGGAAAGTGTTCTCAGCTTCAGAACTGCTTCACTCAAGCATGATCTTTCCTAAGTGACAACCATGGCCAATCACTGTCAATGGCCTCTTTACTACAATTTAACAAAATTCTGAGGGACAATTCCAGCTACAGCTGCAAAGTTCCCCATAGGAATCCCTAACGTTAAATTTGAAGCTGCCCCAGAGGTCAACCTTTTCCTTTGCCCAATCCTGCCTTACTCAACTCCTTATACTTCTCTAGAGCACTTTCTAACAAATTTATTGCACTTGTTTTAGGCATGTAATCCTGGGAAGCAGGGATTTGTATGCAAAAGTCTTTATTGGTGAGTGTTCTCAGTAACAATACTTTCAGGGAAATATGAGTAGAGGAAAAAGTTGAACTGTGATGTAATTGCATTAAAGCTTTATCTAATTCCAGGGAGTTCAGGGCTGAGATGGCCTTTTATAGTCTTACTGAATCAAAGCAAGGGATCTAGGCCCTTGTACCTTCACCTGGAGCACTCATGGAATGTAGGCTGCCCCTGACAAAGGCCCGTAGGTTTGGGTGAGGCAGCTTTTTTCAGCAGAAGGAAAATCTTGGGAAAAGACTTCCCTTTGAGTCATCAGCAGGCAACACTCTTGGCAACTAGGGCAAAGAGTGCCTTGGTCTGGAAGGGAGGATCCAGGTAGCACACACAGTGTTGATTATAACACTTAATTTTCTGTCTCAGATTCAGATTCCTGATTCCGGAAGTGGTCCTAAGAAGCAAACTCTAAAATGTAATTTTGGACCTGGCTGCTGGACAATAAAGACCCTTACTTTAAACAGATGGTGCATGGATAACAACTATTGTGCAGAAGTCAAACTCCTTTTTTTTTTTTTTTTTTTGAGAGAGAGTCTTGCTCTGTCACCCAGGCTGGAGTGCAGTGGCGCGATCTTGGCTCATTGCAAGCTCCACCTCCTGGGGTCACACCATTCTCCTGCCTTAGCCTCCCTAGTAACTGCTGGGACTACAGGAGCCCGCCGCCATGCCCGGCTAATTTTTTGTATTTTTAGTAGAGCCGGGGTTTCACCATGTTAGCCAAGATGGTCTCGATCTCCTGACTTCGTGATCCACCTGCCTTGGCCTCCCAAAGTGCTGGGATTACAGGCGCGAGCCACTGCACCCGGCCAGAAGTCAAACTCTTTAGACTTTGACTAATGTAAACCTTCTCTGAGGGAGAATCCTAGTGAAAGGAGATGTGCTGTCTGTTGAAATATATCCACAGTGAAGGAAATGATACACATAAAAATCTGGGAGGTTGGTAGCTGTTACTAAGTACCAATGATTTGCTAAAAGAGATCAGATTGGGAAGGTTAATTACTAATTTAGACAAAATATGAAAGTCAGAGGATGTTCTTGATGTGAATTTTGTATAGCTAAAAGGCAAACGGGGCAGAAAAGCTGGCTCAGGATTTAATTTTAAAAGTAATAAAGCTTCAGAGAAAGTGTTTAGCCTGACCAGGTCTCATATGCCAATGTGAGTGCACAAATAGGGAAATGCTGAGATATTGAGACTTGAGATTGAAATACCTGGGTATATACAGCTCAAAATCTTGAACTCACACATTCCCTTAAACCTATCGGATCTGAGAAAGTGGTCTACTTCCCCTTGTCAAAGCATAGGCCCCCTGGAAAGAAAACAAAAACGAAACCAAACATAGCACGCCTTACATACAGATCATGCAGAAGTCTCAAATGAGGCAGGTGCCTTATGACAATTCCTGCCCCCATCTCAAGATCTACCCTTAAAGCCTTGAATTCTGATAATGATGGATTACATGCTACAGAATATAAAATTGGAGAAGGTAGAGTTCATGTATATAGAGCACTCTCCAATTTTACAGGATTTATTGCCCCAGGAAGAACCTAGGAGATATTATCAACACATTGGTGAGAAGGACTGTGGAATATTGGAAAGAGTGACAGCCCACACAAGGTGAAATAGAAATATCAGAAGTGCCATGGCACATGATGAATAAAACAATCAAAAGGTAGAAAAAATGGGTATGTCAGAATACAACAAATCAGGAAATTCCACCAGTTAACTATTTTTGTGGGAAAGGCCAGAGGAAACTCCATTCTCCAAAACAACAAGAAATACGACAGTGAAAGAAACACAAGTGTTACTGAGATGCTCAGTCATGGTTGTCTACTGAGGGTCAGGGCTGCTGGGAGGCAATATTATCAAGAGTTGTGTGCCTTGAGAGCAAAGGGGATGAAATAACAGATGCCAGGAGTTGGTACTTAACTGTCAGAAAAAGGTTTGGCAAAATTAATGGTGATGGATGGTCTTAGTCTGTTTTGTCCTGCTATAACATAATACAACAGACTAAGTAATTTATAATAAACATAAATTTATTGGCTTATGGTTCCAGAGTCTGGGAAGTCCAAGATGGAGGAGCTGGCATTTGTGGCGGGCCTTCCTGCTGCATCCTCCCATGGCAGAAGGTGAAAGTCCAAAAGAGAGCCTGAGAGATAGGGAGCAAGAGGGGATCAAACTCAACTTCTTGTAGGGAAACCACTCCCAAAATAACCAGCCCACTCTGATGATAGTAGAATCAATCCATTTATGAGGGCAGTGCACCTGTGACCCAATCACCTCCCATTAGGCCCTACCTTCCAACACTGCTGCGTTGGGGATTGAGTTTCCAACAGAAACGTTGGGCAGCACATCCAAACTACAGCAGATGGCAAGGTTGGGGCTGCAGCCAGAGAAGCCCAGGCCTAAGAAAACTATGGAGACAACTAAGTGAACTCACAGTTCTTAGGGGCAAGATAATGGGCATTCAGAAAAGATATTATTGTTCTCCTCTGGTATAAAAGCTTGGAAGTTGACATCCCACCCTAACAACAAGTGAAAAACTGAGGCCAGGCACGGTGGCTCACGCCTGTAATCCCAGCACTTTGGGAGGCCGAGGTGAGTGGATCACGAGGTCAGGAGATCGAGACCATCCTGGCTAACACGGTGAAACCCCATCTCTACTAAAAATACAAAAAATTAGCCTGGTGTGGTAGTGGGCGCCTGTAGTCCCAGCTACTCAGGAGGCTGAGGCAAGAGAAAGGCGTGAACTGGGAAGGCGGAGCTTGCAGTGAGCCGAGATGGCGCCACTGCACTCCAGCCTGGGCAACAGAGCAAGACTGTCTCAAAAAAAAAAAAAGAGAAAGAAAGAAAGAAAGAAAAAAAAAAAAGAACTGAACACAATGAAAAATCAGCAACTCTTTTTTAGAATTTTCAGAGAAGTGAGGTCACAGGACCTCTGCCTCTCAAATTGAAGAAACAGGTGAGCACAGAGAATCATAATCTACTGGGACAGAAATCCATGAGCAGGAGCCACTGCAGGAATTCGTACTGGGACGGGAAACCCTAAGCTGTAATTGGCAAATTGCCTGAGGCTCAGAGTGGATAAGCTTGAGAGTTAAAAATCCCAAAAGGGTCCAGTCTAAGAAGGACCCTCACACTTTTGCGAGTTTTATTTCCAGGAGCACCATCAGGGCCTTAGAGTGAATATCAATGAAAAATTTCCTTGCCAAGGAAAGGAGAAAAAAATCAGTATGAAATAAATCATGGTTTATTTCGTTATTATCAAGACCTGCCCTTAAGGTAAACTGCTTTACCAAAGTCTAAATTATTGGGATTTTATCAGAGTCTAATCAACTTGGGGAAGGTAAATACCCAATTCCAGCCTGCTCGAGCTTCCACATGATGGAAAGGAAATAGTTAACTTCCACCCCTTTAGCCTTCCACACAGGAGAAGGGAAATACCCATTTCCAGTATCTCTGAGAGGAAATACCTAACTTTAGTCAACTCTAACCATGCTGTCCCACATAAGGTGGGGTGGGGAGAGCTGAGAAGCACTAGTGAAGTTCCCTCTGCTTCAATGTGGGCTCACTTCTAAGACCCACTGAAGTTTCCTGTGGGGTGAGCTGAGGCCTCAGTTCTAACCAAGTTGTTGGTCACTTTCTCCCTCTGCCCCATCCTGCCCTCTTCACTTCTCTATATTTATTTATCTTTAAAGAGCCTTTCCTGGAAAACCTCTTAAGGTAACTTTGTGTTTTCAAGAAATTCAACCTAACACACACACACACACACACAATGAAGGTACTAATTATCCACTTCTATCCATTTATCTCAGGTAAGTAGGATATGGTGCTAAGGGGGGTAAAAGTTGATGATAGACTCTTCGTCGATAAAAGTAGAAGTGAGGATTGGAAGTAATGAACTATTAGGTTTCTGTCAACACAATACTAAGTCTAGTACACTTCATTGAACTTAATGTTCATAAACTAGTTTATAAACTGTTTTTTTCTCTGATAGAAAATTTGATATAATATAGAATATGTTTCCATAAGAAATGTACCTGCCCCAAGTGATTGATCAAAGATTATTGTGTGTTTTATGGCACAGGAACTAGAAATACAATATTTACAGCTCAAAATAATTCCATAACAAACCCTGAAAACACAATAAATCTGATTTCCCACCATTAATGGGTCAGTAATGCCATTCAGCTAAAAGCATCACTTTGCAATTATTTGAATTACTTGGATCACCATGTTCACAGTTTTAGCGTATTCTGTAAGACCTAGGAATTCTCTTGTACTACTGATTCTCTTGTATTACTGATTACAGTGTGCGTTTTTTCTACTTTTCAGCTTATTTTCCTTTATTTATTTTGTTAAGGCTACTATCCAAGGATTTCTTCCCAATACTAAATATGTTATTCATGGTTTTCAAAACTGCCTTTTTTTCAGAATGCTAAATTTTAAAAAGCAATTTATACTATTTCTCTGATTTTGCCGCCTTTTGCGACCATTCCCAAGTTAATGACTCCAATGAGTTTGTTAATATACTTGCCATTCTCTAATCCTGCCAGCAAATATGACTGCTGTGAATGCCGCGCATGAACAGGCCTCCAGCCATGCCATCACCTTGGTTTATGAGCACAGCACTGCATGTTTAATACTAGTCAATTTAACTACAGTCCATGCATCACTTAACAACAGATACCTTCTGAGAAATGCGGTTAGGAGCTTTTGTTCTTGTGCAAATATCCCAGAATGCATTTACACAAACCTAGATGGTATAGCCTCCTACACACCTAGGCTATATGGTATAGCCTGTAGCTCCTAGGGTACAGCATGTTACTGTACAGCATGTTACTGTACTGAATACACAATTTGAACACAATGGTAAGTGTTTCTGTATCTAAACATAGGAAAGGTACAGTAAAAATACATTATGAAAGCTCTGGCTGGGCGCGGTGGCTCATGCCTGTAATCCCAGCACTTTGGGAGGCTGAGGCAGGCGGATCACTTGAGGTCAGGAGATGGAGACCAGCCTGGCTAACACAGTGAAACCCTGTCTCTACTAAAAATACAAAAAAAATTAGCCGGGCGTGGTGGTGGGCGCCCGTAGTCCTAGCTACTCGGGAGGCTGAGGCAGGAGAATGGCGTGAACCCGGGAGGCGGAGCTTGCAGGGAGCCAAGATTTCGCCACTGCACTCCAGCCTGGGCGACAGAGCGAGACTCGGTCTCAAAAAAAAAAAAAAAAAAAAAAAAAAATTAGGCAGGCATGGTGGTACGTGCCTGTAATCCCAGCTACTCCCTGGGCAACAGAGTGAGATTCTGTACCCCGCCCCACCCAAAAAAAAGCTCCATTATAATCCTATGGGACCACCATAGCACACGAAGTCCATCTTTGACTAAATATCAAATATCATTATGTAGTGTGTTGGCAAAATTCTGCAAGTATGCATAAACCAAGTTATTTTTGCAGAGAAATATCCACTTGAAAAAGAGAAAAAATATATATATACATACATATATTATACACACACACACACACATATACATATATATATACACACACACACACATATATATAGTTCACATAAAAGTTATGGGGCCCAGAGGCCAGGCGCGGTGGCTCACGCCTGTAATCCCAGCACTTTGAGAGGCCGAGGCAGGCAGATCACGAGGTCAGGAGATCGAGACCATCCTGTCTAACACAGTGAAACCATGTCTCTACCAAAAATACAAAAAAATTAGCTGGGCGTGGTTGCGGGCGCCTGTAGTCCCAACTACTCGGGAGGCTGAGGCAGGAGAATGGCGTGAACCCGGGAGGCAGAGCTTGAAGTGAGCCAAGATCACGCCACTGCACTCCAGCTTGGGCAACAGAGCAAGACTCCATCTCAAAAAAAAAAAAAGTTACGGGGCCCAACCAATCCCTGAAAATAAAAAGATATCCATATTTGGGGTGTTGATTTGCTAATGAAGAGATCCCATTCAAATGTGTAGTGCAGTACTTGCTGATAATTTCCTGTTTTTTTATAGTAAAATTGTAAAATGGCAAGTGGTAAAATGGGAAGGATAACTGAACATTGTATCAAAACAGGAAATTAATTTTTTAAATGCTATGTGATTAAAAGTTTTTTATGTAATAATATTTTACATGTTGCCCGAAGATAGGAATTACTGGTTTGTTGTTTGTTTGTTTGTTTGGTTGGTTGGTTGGTTTGGCATTTAAGGTAAGCAATGGATGTAATTGATAGATATTAGAATATTCTATCATTCCTTGGAAAAGAATGGCTGTTAGAAAATAATATAATTATGAAGGCATAATATTTTGTTACTTAAAGATAAAATATTACAGCATCCGCTATATATATACCCCTTTATTTGCTGTAACTTAAGTAATAAAATATAATAACAGGTTTATTAGATTATCTACTGTTCCCTAACAAATTATCCCAAAACAATATTCCTCCTATTACAGTTTCTTGGGTCAGGTGCCCAGGCGTAGGTTAGCCAGGCGCCTCTGGATCTCACGAGCCTGCAATCAACATTGTCAACTAGGTCTCCCATCATCTTAAGGCTAGACTGGGGGATGCTCTACTTCTAGCTTCCTCATGTGACGACTGTTGATGATCTCGAGTCCTCACTGACTGTTGGCTGGAGAGCTCTGGTCCTTGTCACATGGGGTCCTTGTCACTCTACTCTCCACAAGGCAACTCAAAACATGGAAACCGGCTTTTCTCATAAGCCAGTGGGAAAGCAAGAGAGGGAAAGTAAGACAGATATCACAATGTGTTCATAACCTAATCTCCAAAGTGACATCCTAGCACTCCTGCCATATTCACTAGGTCCATTACACATTTAAGAAGAGGAATTACAGAAGGGCATGAGTACCAGGAAACGAAGATTATTTGGTGCCATCTCAGGGGCTTCCCACCACAGCAGAGCATTGCCAAAAGCCATTCACTGACTCCTACATAAATCTCCTTATATATGAGAATATCACTTAAGGCAAATGCATTTTTTTCCTCAGGGAGAAACATGACTTTGAATTATAGCCTTAATTTGAAATTACGTTTTTTAAAAACTAAATAATCATAGGCTTTTACAGGTAATGTTGGATATACTCTTTATCAGTGAGAATAATATATTAAACTTCAATGGCATAATAAATCTATAGTCAACGCCCTGGCAAGGTCCTCTTTAGGAAACTCTAAGGTAAAGTCCTGGTGCATCCAATCATGATCTAAAATGATAATGATGATAATTAATGACCTTCACAGAAAAGTAGCATTAATTCCATAGATAGCTGATTGTATTTTTAAAAGACAAACAAAAACCATAAATATATTTTATTGTGTAGCTATAGTGTTAAGTTCTTTGCTTAACCATGGCAACTAGGTTGATTTCCATAGTGTGTGGTTAATCGCTAGGACTGTAACCCAAGAGAACAGGACTCTTGCTTGACTACTCCACTCCTGTACCTGCTGTGGACAATCCTGGTCTAAGAGCATGCCATAGGACCACCCTAATAATTTCCCTCCCACCCTGTTTCACTCACTGTCAATGACATTGTTTTAGTTTAGATCCTTCCACTTCGGTCCAGCTCTGGTAACTAGTCTCCCTGTCATGAGTCTCTCAAACATCCACAAATCTACCCAGTAGACCACAGCCACAATGCTCATGCTACTCTCTGATTTAACACCCTTCATCAGTATCCTGATGGTTACAGATAAATCCCAAGGCTATTTTAATGATGTGCAGACCCTGCCTCTTTTTCTTAAACTCATCGTTAATTCTTTTTATTATTATGATTATTATGATTATTATTACTATACTTTAAGTTTTAGGGTACATGTGCACAATGTGCCGGTTAGTTACATATGTATACATGTGCCATATTGGTGTGCTGCACCCATTAACTCCTCATTTAGCATTAGGTATATCTCCTAATGCTATCCCTTCCCCCTCCCTCCACCCCACAACAGTCCCCAGAGTGTGATGTTCCCCTTCCTGCGTCCATGTGTTCTCATTGCTCAGTTCCCATCTATGAGTGAGAACATGCGGTGTTTGGTTTTTTGTCCTTGCGATAGTTTACTGAGAATGATGATTTCCAATTTCATCCATGTCCCTACAAAGGACACGAATTCATCATTTTTTATGGCTGCATAGTATTCCATGGTGTATATGTGCCACATTTTCTTAATCCAGTCTATCATTGTTGGACATTTGGGTTGGTCCCAAGTCTTTGCTATTGTGAATAGTGCCACTATAAACATACGTGTGCATGTGTCTTTATAGCAGCATGATTTATAGTCCTTTGGGTATATACCCAGTAATGGGATGGCTGGGTCAAACGGTTTCTAGTTCTAGATCCCTGAGGAATCGCCAAACTGACTTCCACAATGGTTGAACTAGTTTACAGTCCCACCAACAGTGTAAAGGTGTTTCTATTTCTCCACATCCTCTCCAGCACCTGTTGTTTCCTGACTTTTTAATGATTGCCATTCTAACTGGTGTGAGGTGGTATCTCATTGTGGTTTTGATTTGCATTTCTCTGATGGCCAGTGATGATGAGCATTTTTTCATGTGTCTGTTGGCTGCATAAATGTCTTCTTTTGAGAAGTGTCTGTTCATATCCTTTGCCCACTTTTTGATGGGGTGGTTTGTTTTTTTCTGGTAAATTTGTTTGAGTTCATTGTAGATTCTGGATATTAGCCCTTTGTCAGATGAGTAGGTTGCGAAAATTGTCTCCAATTTTGTTGGTTGCCTGTTCACTCTGATGGTAGTTTCTTTTGCTGTGCAGAAGCTCTTTAGTTTAATTAGATCCCATTTGTCAATTTTGGCTTTTGTTGCCATTGCTTTTGGTGTTTTAGACATGAAGTCCTTGCCCATGCCTATGTCCTGAATGGTATTGCCTAGGTTTTCTTCTAGGGTTTTTATGGTTTTAGGTCTGACGTTTAAGTTTTTAATCCATCTTGAATTAATTTTTGTATAAGGTGTAAGGAAGGGATCCAGTTTCAGCTTTCTACATATGGCTAGCCAGTTTTCCCAGCATCATTTATTAAACAGGGAATCCTTTCCCCATTGCTTGTTTTTCTCTGGTTTGTCAAAGATCAGATAGTTGTAGATATGTGGCGTTATTTCTGAGGGCTCTGCTCTGTTCCATTGATCTGTATCTCTGTTTTGGTACCAGTACCATGCTGTTTTGGTTACTGTAGCCTTGCAGTATAGTTTGAAGTCAGGTAGCATGATGCCTCCAGCTTTGTTCTTTTGGCTTAGGATTGACTTGGTGATGCAGGCTCTTTTTTGGTTCCATATGAACTTTAAAGTAGTTTTTTCCAATTCTGTGAAGAAAGTCATTGGTAGCTTGATGGGGATGGCATTGAATCTATAAATTACCTTGGGCAGTATGGCCATTTTCAAGATATTGATTCTTCCTACCCATGAGCATGGAATGTTCTTCCATTTGTTTGTGTCTTCTTTTATTTCATTGAGCAGTGGTTTGTAGTTCTCCTTGAAGAGGTCCTTCACATCCCTTGTAAGTTGGATTCCTAAGTATTTTATTCTCTTTGAAGCAATTGTGAGTGGGAGTTCACTCATGGTTTGGCTCTCTGTTTGTCTGTTATTGGTGTATAAGAATGCTTGTGATTTTTGTACATTGATTTTGTATCCTGAGACTTTGCTGAAGTTGCTTATCAGCTTAAGGAGATTTTGGGCTGAGACAATGGGGTTTTCTAGATATACAATCATGTCAGCTGCAAACAGGGACAATTTGACTTCCTCTTTTCCTAATTGAATACCCTTTATTTCCTTCTCCTGTCTAATTGCCCTGGCCAGAACTTCCAACACTATGTTGAATAGGAGTGGTGAGAGAGGGCATCCCTGTCTTGTGCCAGTTTTCAAAGGGAATGCTTCCAGTTTTTGCCCATTCAGTATGATATTGGCTGTGGGTTTTTCATGGATAGCTCTTATTGAGATACGTCCCATCAATACCTAATTTATTGAGAGTTTTTAGCATGAAGGGGTGTTGAATTTTGGCAAAGGCCTTTTCTGCATCTATTGAGATAATCATGTGGTTTTTGTCTTTGGTTCTGTTTATATGCTGGATTACATTTATTGATTTGCCTATATTGAGCCAGCCTTGCATCCCAGGGATGAAGCCCACTTGATCATTGGGGATAACCTTTTTGATGTGCTGCTGGATTTGGTTTTCCAGTATTTTATTGAGGAATTTTGCATCAATGTTCCTCAAGGATATTGGTCTAAAATTCTCTTTTTTGGTTGTGTCTCTGCCCGGTTTTGGTATCAGGATGATGCTGGCCTCATAAAATGAGTTAGGGAGGATTCCCTCTTCTTCTATTAATTGGAATAGTTTCAGAAGGAATGGTACCAGTTCCTCCTTGTACCTCTGGTAGAATTCGGCTGTGAATCCATCTGGTCCTGGACTCTTTTTGGTTGGTAAGCTATTGATTATTGCTACAATTTCAGCTCCTGTTATTGGTCTATTCAGAGATTCAACTTCTTCCTGGTTTAGTCTTGGGAGAGTGTATGTGTCGAGGAATTTATCCATTTCTTCTAGATTTTCTAGTTTATTTGTGTAGAAGTGTTTATAGTATTCTCTGATGGTAGTTTGTATTTCTGTGGGATCGGTGGTGATATCCCCTTTATCATTTTTTATTGCATCTATTTGATTCTTCTCTCTTTTTTTCTTTATTAGTCTTGCTAGTGGTCTATCAATTTTGTTGATCCTTTCAAAAAACAAGCTCCTGGATTCATTAATTTTTTGAAGAGTTTTTTGTGTCTCTATTTCCTTCAGTTCTGCTCTGATTTTAGTTATTTCTTGCCTTCTGCTAGCTTTTGAATGTGTTTGCTCTTGCTTTTCTAGTTCTTTTAATTGTGATGTTAGGGTGTCAATTTTGGATCTTTCCTGCTTTCTGCTGTGGGCATTTAGTGCTATAAATTTTCCTCTACACACTGCTTTGAATGTGTCCCAGAGATTCTGGTATGTTGTGTCTTTGTTCTCGTTGGTTTCAAAGAACATCTTTATTTCTGCCTTGATTTCGTTATGTACCCAGTAGTATTCAGGAGCAGGTTGTTCAGTTTCCATGTATTTGAGCGGTTTTGAGTGAGTTTCTTAATCCTGAGTTCTAGTTTGATTGCACTGTGGTCTGAGAGGCAGTTTGTTATAATTTCTGTTCTTTTACATTTGCTGAGGAGAGCTTTACTTCCAACTATGTAGTCAATTTTGGAATAGGTGTGGTGCTGAAAAAAATGTATATTCTGTTGATTTGGGGTGGAGAGTTCTGTAGATGTCTAATAGGTCCACTTGGTGCAGAGCTGAGTACAATTCCTGGGTATCCTTGTTAACTTTCTGTCTCGTTGATCTGTCTAATGTTGACAGTGGGGTGTTAAAGTCTCCCATTATTATTGTGTGGGAGTCTAAGTCTCTTTATAGGTCGCTCAGGACTTGCTTTATGAATCTGGGTGCTCCTGTATTGGGTGCATATATATTTAGGATAGTTAGCTCTTCTTGTTGAATTGATCCCTTTACCATTATGTAATGGCCTTCTTTGTCTCTTTTGATCTTTGTTGGTTTAAAGTCTGTTTTATCAGAGGCTAGGATTGCAACCGCTGCCTTTTTTTGTTTTGCATTTGCTTGGTAGATCTTCCTCCATCCTTTTATTATGAGCCTATGTATGTCTCTGCATGTGAGATGGGTTTCCTGAATACAGCACACTGATGGGTCTTGACTCTTTATCCAATTTGCCAGTCTGTGTCTTTTAATTGGAGCATTTAGTCCATTTACATTTAAAGTTAATATTGTTATGTGTGAATTTGATCCTGTCATTATGATGTTAGCTGGTTATTTTGCTCGTTAGTTGATGCAGTTTCTTCCTAATCTCCATGGTCTTTACATTTTGGCATGATTTTGCAGCAGCTGGTACCGGTTTTGCCTTTCCATGTTTAGTGCTTCCTTCAAGAGCTCTTTTAGGGCAGGCCTGATGGTGACAAAATCTCTCAGCATTTGTTTGTCTGTAAAGTATTTTATTTCTCCTTCTCTTACGAAGCTCAGTTTGGCTGGATATGAAATTTTGTGTTGAAAATTCTTTTCTTTAGGAATGTTGAATATTGGCCCCCACTCTCTTCTGGCTTGTAGAGTTTCTGCCGAGAGATCCGCTGTTAGTCTGATGGGCTTCCCTTTGTGGGTAACCTGACCTTTCTCTCTGGCTGCCCTTAACATTTTTTCCTTTATTTCAACTTTGGTGAATCTGACAATTATGTGTCTTGGAGCTGCTCTTCTCAAGGAGTATCTTTGTGGTGTTCTCTGTATTTCCTGAATCTGAATGTTGGCCTGCCTTGCTAGATTGGGGAAGTTCTCCTGGATAATATCCTGCAGAGTGTTTTCCACCTTGGTTCCATTCTCCCCATCACTTTCAGGTACACCAATCAGAGGCAGATTTGGTCTTTTCGCATAGTCCCATATTTCTTGGAGGCTTTGTTCGTTTCTTTTTATTCTTTTTTCTCTAAACTTCCCTTCTCGCTTCATTTGATTCATTTCATCTTCCATCACTGATACCCTTTCTTCCAGTTGATCGCATCAGCTCCTGAGGCTTCTGCATTCTTCAAGTAGTTCTCGAGCCTTGGCTTTCAGCTCCATCAGCTCCTTTAAGCACTTCTCTGTATTGGTTACTCTAGTTATACATTCTTCTAAATTTTTTTCAAAGTTTTCAACTTCTTTGCCTTTGGTTTGAATTTCCTCCTGTAGCTCAGAGTAGTTTGATTGTCTGAAGCCTTCTTCTCTCATCTCGTCAAAGTCATTCTACAGCCAGCTTTGTTCCGTTGCTGGTGAGGAACTGTGTTCCTTTGGAGGAGGAGAGGCGCTCTGCTTTTTAGAGTTTCCAGTTTTTCTGCTCTGTTTTTTCCCCATCTTTGTGGTTTTATCTACTTTTGGTCTTTGATGATGGTGATGTACATATGGGTTTTTGGTGTGGATGTCCTTTCTGTTTGTTAGTTTTCCTTCTAACAGTGAGGACCCTCAGCTGCAGGTCTGTTGGAGTTTGCTAGAGGTCCACTCCAGACCCTTTTTGCCTGGGTATCAGCAGCGGTGTCTGCAGAACCGCGGATTTTCGTGATCCGCGAATGCTGCTGTCTGATCGTTCCTCTGGAAGTTTTGTCTCAGAGGAGTACCCGGCCATGTGAGGTGTCAGTCTGCCCCTACTGGGGGGTGCCTCCCATTTAGGCTGCTCGGGGGCCAGGGGTCAGGGACCCACTTGAGGAGGCAGTCTGCCCGTTCTCAGATCTCCAGCTGCATGCTGGGAGAACCACTGCTCTCCTCAAAGCTGTCAGACAGGGACATTTAAGTCTGCAGAGGTTACTGCTGTCTTTTTGTTTGTCTGTGCCCTGCTCCCAGAGGTGGAGCCTACAGAGGCAGGCAGGCCTCCTTGAGCTGTGGTGGGCTCCACCCAGTTTGAGCTTCCAGGCTGCTTTGTTTACCTAAGCGAGCCTGTGCAATGGTGGGCGCCCCTCCCCCAGACTTGCTGCCGCCTTGCAGTTTGATCTCAGACTGCTGTGCTAGCAATCAGCGAGACTCCGTGGGCGTAGGACCCTCCGAACCAGGTGCGGGTTATAATCTCCTGGTGTGCCGTTTCCTCAGCCTGTCGGAAAAGCGCAGTATTCGGGTGGGAGTGGCCCGATTTTCCAGGTGCCGTCTGTCACCCCTTTCCTTGACCAGGAAAGGGAACTCCCTGACCCCTTGTGCTTCCCGAGTGAGGCAATGCCTCGCCCTGCTTTGGCTGGCTCACAGTGCGCTGCACCCACTGTCCTGCGCCCACTGTCTGGCACTCCCTAGTGAGATGAACCCAGTACCTCAGATGGAAATGCAGAAATCACCCATCTTCTGCATCACTCATGCTGAGAGCTATAGACCGGAGCTGTTTCTATTCGGCCATCTTGACTCCTCCCCCTCTTTTATTAACCCAGACCTCCCAATGCACAATCTCTACTCAAGTCATACTACTGACTTTGCTGTCCAATCAGCAAATCCCCTTCCTCTCTTCAGAGTTCATCCATGGCCTCCCCTATGAAATGTATCCTGATTCCAATTTTATGTCCACTTAAACTCTTTTCTGCTCTGGCTTTTAAAGGTATTTCTATTATAAAACCTCAACAATAGGCCAGGCATGGTGGCTTATGCCTGTAATCCCAGCACTTTGGGAGACCGAAGCAGGCGAATCACCTGAGGTGAGGAGTTTAAGACCAGCCTGGCCAACATGGCAAAAACCCATCTCTACTAAAAATACAAAAATTAGCTGGGTGTGGTGGTTTCCCTGTAATTCCAGCTACTCGGGAGGCTGAGGCAGGAGAATCGCTTGAATTTGGGAAGCAGAGGTTGCAGTGAACCGAGATCGCACCACTGCACTCCACCCTGGGTGACACAGCAAGACTCTGTCTAAAAATCAAAAACAAATAATTAAACAAAAAAATCCTCAACAATAAATCACTCTGATTCTTTTGTACTTCTGTAAACTTCCTAAGGACAGATACCCTGTGGTATTTTCTGAGCCCAGCACTTCATTTCTGAATCCATGGAAATGTCATCACATCTCTAAGCAGCTTTCTGTCCTGAATCAGGAGCATGATAATTAGTTTGGAAAATTTTGTAGTTTTCTGAATTTGAAAAAATGACTAAAATTGTGGTGAGAATAACTTCCCTGTTTCTCTCATATTTTAGCTATACAAATGTTCAAGAATTTATATTGTTGGAGAATGTTTCCAAACTGCTATGGAGTTCAGAGAATTCAGATTCAAATTCAATAATCTTTCAGACAAAGTTTCACTCTATCACTCAGGCTGGAGTGCAGTGGCGTGATCTCTTGACATTATGTGCATGAAATCAGTTTCCATAGATTCTAGGATCATTTGACTAGAATTTATTTAGCTAACTATTTTCACAGAGTCAGTCATAAAAATTATTTCAATTTAGAACAAGTAGCCAACATAGTCATGAAAATAGGCTGAGAACTTTTTACCTTAGTCTGTGAAGGCTCACCTTGAAGACAGAATGACAGGGATGACACAGTAGTCAAAATACTAATTCTCAAATGCAAAACAGTAACAGCAAAATAGAAGCAGAAGAATCAGTTTTACTGAGAGATCTTAGGCAATTGCAAATCATTGCCTTCTAATAAGTCATTCTCCTGGTGTCTTATGAAGAGAGCAGTTTACCTGGCCAAATGTAACTGGGGCAGGCATCTCAACTGCCAGGAAAAAAAGACCATCTCCAATATGCTGGGAAGTAGGATATCTGTGTGCTAGGAGCATTTTGAAAAAGCCATTTTCTGTTTAGTTCCACGTGCTCTGAAAGGTCAAAAGCAGCTTGCACCTTACACCCTTAGCCTGATGTGGTGAATGGAACACTGAACAGGGAAAGATCTAGATGATCTATTATTGCCCTGGCTTCTTAACAAAATTGAATCATTTAAATCATAAAAAGATGTTAAAAGTGACTATGAACAGAATTGAGTATATTACAAAACTCTAGGTAAACATAATTGTTCAAATCCATTCATATAATATAGAATTTAAATATACTTAACAAATGTATTTATTTCCCTTTTTCTTTCCAGGATATTTGAAAAGGAAAATAATCCATTATGTAAATTGTAATAGTTAATTTTCAGATCAAAAATTTCCTTGATGCTGCATGCAAAACTTTTAAATACTAAATTAAACGATCATCTTAAATATGAAAATAGAGGTATACCAACCCAGGAAATGCAGGTGGTATATGTTACAACTGCTGATGGAGAAATCTGCCTCATGGGAAAAGATTTGTGATGTTTAAGAAAAATTCCTGGAATCTTTCCTCGTTTTTTGAGACAGAGTTTTGCTCTTGTTGCCCAGGCTAGAGTGCAATCGCACTATCTTGGCTTACTGCAAACTCCACCCCCCAGGTTCAAGTGGTTTCTTACCTCAGCCTCCCAAGTAGCTGGGATTACAGGCACATGCCACCATGCTCGGCTAATTTTTGTACTCTTAGTAGAGACGGGGTTTTCCCATGTTGGCCAGGCTGGTCTCGAACTCCTGAACTCAGGTCATCCACCCACCTCAGCCTCCCAAAGTGCTGGAATTACAGGCGTTAGTCACCACGCCCGGCCAAGCATTCTTTAGAAAAGGGAGACAGGGATATTTGAATTACGATTTCTAACTAATAAGCCCCATTCTTAGGTACTCTTATAGGTAAACTCCTGATAATATTTTTAACATAATGATATGCTGGCAAATATTGATTAGGGACCATCACACCAGCATGCCTCATTCTCATTGTAGAAAAGCACTTGTTGATACCATTTGGAGCTCTGAGGAAATCAGAAAATACCTGGAAACAAAAATAAGACTTCTGGAAAACAAGTTAATAGAAATACACACCAATGCCTAAGACATAGATTCTAAAACATTCTAAACAATACCTTTTCAGTAATCAACATCAATATATTAGTGTTTTCTGTTATTTGTCTTCAACAAGCATGTGAGAGAAAAGTGTTTCTGTAATTGCACTTCAAATTTTGTTATTCTGGTTTGAGACTTGTAAGTAATTATTTTGGAAAGGTTTTAAGTAAATATTTGAGTTGATTATTCTTATCTGATTGGTGCACTGCTTTTAAAAAGTAGCTGGCTGCCAAGTCAATAGTTCCAGTGAGTTCATCTTGAAAAACAGGGCATTCCAAACAGCATATTATAAACATTAGTGAAGTTACTCTGAACAAGAAGCTGTAATAATAGAAACAATCTAAATTATCCAGTAGATGTTATAATAACTGAGCTCCCTTTGAAAATTAACCTGTTTGTAGAAAATCACAGCTTTAATAACATTAAAATTATATTCATAGATTACTTCTTAAGGCTACAGCATGCTAAGGCTGTGGGAAGGAAACTAAAATGTCTTTCAAACAGCTTATGGCAAAGTGACAGAATATGTAATTTAGTGGCATATATAATATGTATATACTTGTTGGCATATATACTATGTATATACTTGTATGTGATGACAAGTTTGGTTAAGAATCAATTTTAAACATTAAGAAAACTAGATGATGAAATTATGTTAATTTTACTTGTTAAAACTCTCTCTCTGTCTTTTCTTTTTTGAGATGGAGTCTGGCTCTTGTCGCCCAGGCTGGAGTGCAATGGCATGATATTGGCTCACTGCAACCTCCACCTCCCATCCAGGTTCAAGCAATTCTCCTGCCCCAGCCTCCCGAGTAGCTGGGATTACAAGTCCCTGCCACCACGCCCGGCTAATTTTTTGTATTTTCTGTAGAGACAGGGTTTCACCATGTTGGTCAGGCTGGTCTCAAACTCCTGACCTCAGGTGATCCACCCGCCTTGGCCTCCCAAAGTGCTGGGATTACAGGCATGAGCTACCACACCCGGCCTAAAACTCTTTTTATTTCAAAACAACGTTCCAAAAAATTGGCATCAGTTGAAGAAAGGAAAAAAAGGTATTGTTTGCTATTCCAAGGCTTCTATTTTCATTATTAGACTTTGGTTTATCCAAGCATATTAATGGCACAAAACTTCCTTGAAGTCCTACTTCTTATAGACGAATGTGACATGTGTTAGCTTATACGAATGTTCTATTTCAAGAAATCTTGTGTCTCCTTAGCTGGTTCTTCTCCCAAGAATGCCCCTCAGTGCTGGGGCTCCACAGACTTCTGCCCAGGGCCTTTTCTCACCCACATCACTGACTTCAATGACCACTTTTATGGTCCTGCTTCCAGAATGTATCATCTCCAACCTAGGCATTGCTCTTGAGTTATAGCAATATGGATTCATTTCCAGCTCTTCAAATTTGCTATATCCCAAACTGAGCTCATCACCTTCTGTGAACCTTCTTGTTTTTCTGTATTCCTTATCATCCATTACCCCACAGACTAATCAAAAAGCCTTGTTTTCTTCCCACCTGATATTCTTATTTCACATATAAACGATAATCAAGATTCATCCATTTACTTCCTACATTTTTTGTAACATAATAGCTTTATTGAGAAATAATTTACACACTATACAATTCACCCAGTTAAACTATGCAAGTCATTTTTTAAAATATATTCACTAAGTTGAGCAACTATCACCACAGTCAACTTTAGAACATTTTCATCACTCCAAAAAATAAAAATAAAAACCACCATACATGATAGCATTTCCTCTCCATTTCTCCCCAAAGTCTCCAGCACCAGGCAACCACTATTCTACTTTCTGTCTCTAAGTGTTTCTTTTCCAAAAATTTTATATAAATGGAATAATACAATATGTGGTCTTTTGTAACTGATTTCTTTCACTTAGCATAATAGTTTTAAAGTTCATCCACGTTTTAGCGAGTATCAGTACTTCAATACTTTTTATTATTGAATAATATTCTATTGTATGGGCTGGATGTAGTGGCTCAAGCCTGTAATCCCAGCACTTTGGGAGGCCGAGTTAGGAGGATCACTTGAGGTCAGGAGTTCGAGACCAGTTTGGCCAACATGGTGAAACCCCATCTCTACTAAAAATACAAAAAATGAGCCAGGCATGGTGGTGGGTGCCTGTAGTCCCAGCTACTCAGGAGGCTGAGGCAGGAGAATGGCGCAAACCCAGGAGGCAAAGCTTGCAGTGAGCCGAGATTGCGCCACAGCACTCTAGCCTGGGTGACAGTGGGAGGCTCTGTCTCAAAAAATAAAACAAAAAAAAAAAAGGAAAAAACAAAAATTAGCCAATCATGGTAGCAGGTGCCTGTAATCCCAGCTACTCAGGAGGCTGAGGCAGGAGAATCACTTGAACCTGGGAAGCAGAGGTTGCAGTGAGCTGAGATGACGCCATTGCACTCTAGCCTGGGAGACAAGAGCGAAACTCCGTCTCAAAAAAGAAAAAAAAGGAATTCTATTGTTTGGATATTTATCCATTCATCAGCTGATAGAAATTTGAACTGTTTTCACATTTTGGCTATTATGAATAATACCATTGTAAACATTCCTGCACAAGTTTGGGTGTGGACATATGTTTACATTTATCTTGGGTACATACCTAAAAGTGGAAATGCTGGGTCATATTACCATTACTACTCTATTTTTAACCTTTTGAGAGATTGCCAGACTGTTTTCCAAAGTAATTTCACCATTTTACACATTCGCCAGCAGTCTATGAGCATTCCAATTTCTCCACATCTTCACAAACACTTGTGGTTGTCTGATTTTATTATGGCCATCCTAGTAGGTATGAAATAGTATCTCATTGCAGTTTTGGTTTGCATTTTTCTGATGGTTAACTATGTCCTGCACGTTTTCAGGTACATGTTGGTTGTTGTATATTTTCTTTGGAGAAATGTCTATTCAGATCCTTTGGCCATTTTTAAATTGTGTCCTTTGAATTTTTATTGTTAATTTGTAAGAGTTCTTTATATATTCTACCTACAAGTCTCATATATATGTTTAGAAAATATTGTGTCTCATTCTGTGGGTTTTCTTTTTACTTTCTTGATGGTAGCCTTTGAAACACAAATTTTTAACAAATGATGATCTAATGTACTTATTTTTTCTTTTCTTTTCTTTTTTTTTTGAGACAGAGTCTCGCTCTGTCGCCCAGGCTGGAGTGCAGTGGCAGGATCTTGGCTCACTGCAAGCTCCACCTCCCGGGATCACGCCATTCTCCTGCCTCAGCCTGCAGAGCAGCTGGGACTACAGGCGCCCGTCACTGCACCTGGCTAATTTTTTTGTATTTTTAATAGAGACGGGGTTTCACCGTGGTCTCGATCTCCTGACCTTGTGATCCGCCTGCCTCGGCCTCCCAAAGTGCTGGGATTACAGGCGTGAGCCTCCGCACCCGGCCTGTATTTATTTTTTCTTTTGCTTCCTGTGTTTTTATTATCCTATCAAAGATGACTTTGCCTAACCCAAGGTTATGAAGATTCACTACATTTTTTTTTTGGAGCTGTATATGTTTTAGCTCTTACACTGGGGCCTATGATCCACTTTGAGTTAATTTTTGTGCATAGTATGAGTCTGAAATACTTTTAAAATTTGTCTTCTCATTGCCAACCAAATGGTCACTTCTTTTGTCCAAGCCAATGTCCTTTCTGGCCTAGATTACCACATGAATCTTTTCATCATTACCTTTGCTTTCCATCTGGGTCAGCTTCATTCTATGTTCTGAAACAATCAGTCTTTCTAAAATACATACCTAAGTGTGTTAACTCTCCATAGAGAAATGTATATATTTTCGAGACTGAGTCTTGCTATGTTGCTCTGGCTGAGCTCAAGTGATCCTCCTGCTTCCACCTCCTGAGCAGGTGGGAGTACAGGCGTGCACCAGCACATCCAGCTAGAGAAACGTATTTTTAACAATGCAGAGTATACCTTGGCTTTAGTCTTAGGTATACAAACTCAGAAAGAGAAGAATTCTGTAATCAGATAGTCTCATATATCTGAGAGTTTGCTGTGTTCCTGCCTAAAAAAATTGTATTATAAATCTGGATACTTGAATATTCTCTAAGATTTCAGAGTAACAAAGTGAAAATTCTACCCCAAATTGTAAGGAAGGTGATAAGAACTTTATTTTATTTGTTTTTCTCTTGTGTTTTTGTTGTCATTGTTTTTGGCTAATATATACATATCAAGAGGTTATATGAAATATTCACTCACAACAAAGATACATATAATTTTAAAAAATAACAGTCAGGAATTTTTTTATGTTCTTAGATTTCAAATTATAAAATAAAGATATTAAGTAAATAATGAGAGATATATTTTGCCTTCAAAGTTGATCAGCATCAACTTCGTGCCCACGTGCCCAGTATTCAGTTTTGTATATAGTGGGCCATAAATAAATTGGTTTCTAAGTGAATTAATAAAATGTGAGCCTGCTAAGATAATATAATAAATTAGAACAAAATTATTAGTTATTAGAAGTGCTAAATATTGTTGTAAAGTTTAACTTCTCAATTAAAAATAAGTATAAATTTAACCAGTGTATATATAAATAAATTTGCTACTAACTTATAAAAGTTTGAAAGATAATTTTGCATAATCAGAAAGAATTATTGATCTATAGCTGTTATAAACTTGTTTCATGTATCTTTAGCCATGCATTAAAATATAATTTTAATGGTTTTTGTATCCTAAAGAGATTAAACTACATAATTCATGAATAAAGTTAAATATTTATTTTAATAGCACTTAAATCTTGGTTTTCATCCAAGAAGTGATTGAGATGGATTTACATGCTGACCTGACATATAAAACATTCTTACTGTAAGTCACAGGCATCCAAGAAAGCTATGGGATGGGAGAAAGAAATATTTTTATAAATTTTATTGGAACAAGCATAGCATTATGAACAATATGCAATTTTCTCCTGGGAACTTACCCGTGAAACAGAAGCCTGTTCATTATGCCCTCAATGCAGCAATGAAACTGTACAGGTTGTGGGGCAGTGACACAAGCATGAATGGCCGGAGTGTTAGTGAGCTCTGACCCAGAATGATCTCGCATATGAATCTGCCTTTCTCCAAAGAGAACCGTGCGAGGCTTACAGCTGACATTTTACTTAATTCATGTTGCACGTTGGCCATTTATTACATGAGTTATTTTGTGAAATAATAGAAAAGGAAGAACTGTGGATTAGTGGTCATAGCCAGGGAACTGAAAATCAGAAGTGAGTGCTCAGGTCTGACAATGGCTTTTTGTGTAGTAGCAGACAAGGTTCCTGACTTTAGCAATTATGGTTACCATAGATTAACTGTGTACTACATTAATTTTCCTCCCTTCTAATTTAGGGAAGTTAAGTTCATTAAGTCATCAACATTCACTGAGCACTTACTATGTAGAAGACACAGACAGACCATAATGAGGCATACATTCTAGAAAGAAAATGTGTCTTGCGGCTTTGATATTCAGACATTTTGAGTGAAACGATCTGGCAATAAAATTTCTTCCGAATTTTAATAGGTGCAGTTTGGAAAGGCCCATAAATGCAATGTCGATTGGCAGGAGCACCTCTCCAACACTTTATGAATTTCCTGAATTCCACTAGTGCTTAGATTAGATTATGCAAAGCTGAGTTTGCAGCACTGGAGACCTGACATGGCATAAAAGGGTGTGGCAGATAACTTGGTCTAAGCCCACCTACAATCCCAACATGCTCAACAAAGTTGTGGTATTGCCTCCCAAATGTCATAGGCAAATGGCACAGTGCATGGTGTGGGTTTGATCCTGTCCTTGCTATTCAAAGGCTACATGATCTCTGGCAAGTCAACCTCTCATGGTTTTCTCACCTGTGAAAGGAACATCATAACAGTAATCTCATATGCTATTGTAAGAATTATATAATATAACTGCCAGCATTTAGAGGGCTCAACAAATATTAGCCCCCTGGTGTCTTCCTCTGACCAGAAACATCTCAAGATGCCACTGCTGCAATCATATAGTTGCACAGAAATTATGTTTTTCAGCCAATCCAGATCAGATTCTAGTCCAATATCTGTAGCTGAAAAAATGTAGAGAAATAAATGTTAGAAACATCTGAGCTGGGAGTCCTTGGCTCTTCCCTAGTTTTATTTGAGGCTTTAGGAAATTAATTCAGCATCCTTTGGCTTCATGGAAACCCCTGGGAATAAGGAAATCAATACTGTTCTAATGCTTTTTATATGGTTATTGGGTGAGTCAAATGAATCATGGAGGCGGTTCCAAAAAATAATGCATTATTCATTTGCCATTTTATTCTGAGCAAAAATTAGAAAAAAGAGAGAGGAGAGAAAATCACGTTGAATTGTATCCAATCATTCCCTGAAGAACAAATTTGCAAATTCATACTATGGAGAAGTTAGTTCAATATGTCCACCACCAATTTACACAGAAACAATCAGCACTTTGGGCTAAAACACAAGACTAGTTGTGCAAATCTCACCAGCCAGAACCTTCAGACTCAGGGCTGCCTGTAAGAGTGAACAAGCATGGCATCTACTTTCAAAGCTAAGTAGTAACAATAATAGTAATAATTTATGAAACCTTGGCAGTATTTTTTTTTTTTTTGAAACAGAAGTTCACTCTTGTTGCCCAGGCTGGAGTGCAGTGGGGCGATCTCGGTTCACTGCAACCTCTGCCTCCCTGGTCCAAGCGATTCTCCTGCCTCAGCCTCCAGAGTAGCTGGGATTACAGGCGCGCACCACCACGCCTGGCTAATTTGTTGTATTTTTAGTAGAGAAGGGGTTTCATCATGTTGGCCAGGCTGATCTCATACTCCCGACCTCAGGTGATCCACCCGCCTCGGCCTCCCAAAGTGCTGGGATTATAGGCGTGAGCTACCGTGGCTGACCCCTTTGGGGTATTAATAACAGTAAAATAAGGATCTGATGAGATAATTGGAAAAAAGTCAGTCCCGTGTTTCCACCACATCCATGACATTTCATAAGAGGTGTTTAACCTTATGAAACCTTCTCATGTTAGCATGAGGATTCCTTTCACACAAGTCAGTATTTTTAAAATCAGCTACTGCAATGTTTTCCACAAGCAACTACTAAGAATATGTTCTTTTCTCCTTCTCCAGAAACAAAACAAAACAAAACAAAAAAACCCAGAGGATTTTCTTATACACCATTTCTGCAAGAATGAGAAGAGAACAAGCTGGGAGTGGGAAGCTTCACTAAAGGCAGCAGCAGGTCCCAGGGAAGAGAGCACATGGCAGCCCTGGCCCCTCACAGCTGGCACGGAGACAGCTCTCTCAACCTAAAAGGATGTGTGTGTACCACATAATACGAAGGGGAAAAAACTCAGAAAATCAGAAAGAAAACATTAAAATAATCTCCATTCCATAGGAAACATCACATTTTAAAAGTTTTAAATTTTGTTATAACAAAATTTATGTTATATATAAAATTTATAATTTATATTAAATATAAATATATAACATATATCAATTTATAAAATTTGTTTTATGTAAAATCTTCAATTTTACGTGTAAAAGTTCATAAACAAAATGGTTTTCTCAACATGGAGGATTATCAGAAAACAATTTTTTAAAATTTATGTGAGACTAGAATTATTCTTACTCTAAATCATTGTGATATTATTAAATGTGAGAATGCCATTTAGAATCCAAGAAAAGTCCAAACCTCCTTCCAGCTTAGTTAAAAAAAATAAAATGACAAACAGGTTCCATGCTGGCCAATAACAATTAAACATACCATTCAAGAAAGAATAGCAAATAATACCCAGGTATTCAGACTTCCATCTTTGCAGATACTCAAAGGCAAAGAACTTCATCCATTGTTACAATTGAACACTGTGTAAGCAGAGGATATACTTTAGTTTATAATGAAAAACATAGGAAGAATGTAAATTGGTTTTGATTTTGAACTGCATGTGTGCATAAAAATGTACAGAAAGACATTCAAATAGATATCTGTACAGATCTATGTACCTGATTTTAAAGTAGTGTAAGATTATATTTGTTCCCTGTGAAAACCGAAGAGCATCATCAAAAATACCTGAGCGCTCTTATTTTCTTTCCCTTTTTCATTTTAAGCCCTGCATATAGTATCTGACCTCACAGCTTTTTGTTTGTAAATGAAGTGAATAAGCAGACATACTTGACAGCATCACTTAAGGCATTCTGAACATTCTAGGATTCTGTGCAGACACCAGGTCATGACATCATCACTGCTCTTGCTTCAAAGCGCAGAGGAATGACTTGGATAAAACATGGCAGGATTTTGAAATCCTAGGCCCAGTTCTACTCTAATTCACCTATGATTTGGGCACTTTTCCTTCCTGGGTGTCACTTGCTTTGTTTATAGAAGCTAAATATATAAAGGCATTAAGTTCTTTTACTGCAATACCCACAAATGACCATTTCTTGAAGAAAATTGTTGGGATATAGAAATACTGGGCAGGAAAAGTTAGGGAAATCATATGTGCTTGAGAATTACATTGCCAGGCTCAAATCAGGTCAACATCATCTAGCCATGAACTAGAACCAATGACTAAACATCTTTAAGTCTGTTTCCTCTTGTATAAAATAGGGATAATAAAGGTACATGCTTCATAGGGTGGTGAAGATGAAGGGATGTAATGCCATCAGTAAATAGTCAATGAATGTCACTATTTTTCGCTCCTTTTAAGACAGGAAGGAATATTTATGAGCTAACTGGACAATGACCTCTAATGACTTGGATGGTGCCTTAGATGGAGTCCCTCATTCCTCCACAGTCCTGACACAGTGTTGTAAGTTGTTAGAGCCACCGAAGGTTATGATGTTCACAGTGGCAGACAAGAACAAGGCAACATATGGAGACATAAACCAATAGATCTCATTTTGGTGAAACATTAAGCCTATCCTAACACTAGTCTGCAGTTTCCCTATTTATAGATAAATTGGAAAATTAACCTCTAATAAAAACAGGTAGCCCTGCATTGAATTAGCTTCATTTCTGGATAAACTATAGACAGGAAGAGAATAGGTTTATAACCATTACCATTTGCCCAGTTTTCATTGCCCAAGCCAGAAACCAGAAAAACATCATTAACTTCTGAAATCTAAAACTTCCCATACCACTTTACTGCTTAAATCATTTTAACAATCTCTATTGCTTAAAACTTGTTTCAGCGTTGAAGTAAAATTTATATACAATAAACCATACATATTTAAGTCTTGCAGTTTGATGAATTTTGCTATAAGGATACACCCAAGAAGCTATCACTGCAGTGAAGATAATGAACATACCCATCAACACCAAAGGTTTCCTTGAGCCCTGTAGGGTCCTTCCCTTTCCCCTACTTCACACCTCTCACTTTCCTGTTCAGAGACAACCACAGGTCTACTTTCTGAACCTATAGATTTGTTTGTCTACAACCTTATGTATATGGAGCCATGTAGTATGCTGTCTTTTGTGTTTAGCTCATTTAACTCAACAAAAGTATTTTTAGTCTCATTGAAGTCATTGAACGTTTCAACAGATAATTCCTTTTCAGGCTGAATAGTATTCCACTGCACAGACATAACACAATGTGTTTATTCATTCACCCGATGATGGACATTTGGGTTATTTCCAGTTTTCAGCTATTATGAATAAAGCACATATCAACTTTCATGCACAAGTTTCTAAACAGTTTATGTTTAGACATAAACATTTGTGTTTTGGTTTCTGCCTGTGTACGGTTATCTTTTACCCTTCTATTTCTAATAAACTGCAGTTGTGTAACTCAAAACTTCTCTCTGTACCCCCTTGCCAGGCCAAACCCCTTTTTATATCTCAAATTCCGGAATCCTTTCACCAGAAACGCATATTGTTACACCTTCACTTCTACAGACTGTTCTCTCTAGGCCATTCAGGAGAGGTGCTCCTCTTCTCTATAGGCTGAGCTCATCATACAGGATCCTAATTTCCCATCACAGTAATTAGAACTATCTATTTAGATGTTCACATCCCACTGGGACTTTAAACTCTTACATGTCATGATCAAGGTAGTTTTCATCTTAACTCTCCAGGTCCCAGAAAATAAATATTTGTTGAACTGGGTGTTGCATGTGCAAGGAAATAAGTATAATTATATATTTAAACTACATATTCACTCAAAATCACATTATAGATGGTGGATTTGTAAATGTGCAATCTCTAATGTTTCAAAACACTCACCACCGCCTCAAGGTTTCCAACCTAATTTTTTTTTTTTGAGATGCAGTTTCGCTCTGTCGCCCAGGCTGGAGTGCAGTGGTGCAATCTCGGCTCACTGCAAGCTTTGCCTCCTGGGTTCACACCATTCTCCTGCCTCAGCCTCCCTAGTAGCTGGGACTACAGGTGCCCGCCACCATGCCCGACTGATTTTTTTTGTATTTTTAGTAGAGACGGGGTTTCACTGTGTTAGCCAGGATGGTCTCGATCTCCTGACCTTGTGATCCGCCCACCTCAGCCTCCCAAAGTGTGGGATTACAGGCGTGAGCCACTGCGCAGGGCCCCGGTTTCCAACCTAATTTATGCATGTTTTACAGTCGCAGGCGAAAGCTGTGTTTTAAAATATGTCATATTCCACAATTCTGCAGGGATGTTTAAGTCCCTATTTATTCAAAGTATTAGTATTTTATAAATCTACGTAACTCACACGTGTCTCATAAAGTAGCACGGGTACTTCTGAGTCAGCAAGTCACAGGATTGCCTTTGCTGTGCTGGATCAGGTATTCTACATTCTTTTGTTGTTTAAGCTTATTTTCTTACAAAGTTGTATTAAGAAATTATGTTTCTGAAAAGTTCTAAAATTACAATCCCTCTTTGGTGATAGACGGTTTCTAAATACTTCATAATGGGCTGACACTATCAACTACGTTGTGAACTTTCCCTCTTCTGAATGAAGCTCCACATCCTGGTCCCATCCAACGGGGAAGCACCTCAGCTCAGGATTTTCTGTGGTACATAAAGGACAGTGTTTCACCAAATTAGTTCTTTTTGCACTAGGGAATTGGGCATTTTAAAATATTTTAATTAATAACTTAAACATTTTTATAGCATGTTTTTGTTTTTATTATCTTAAATTTTCCCATTACAGCTTCATAACTTTCATTTTCCAGTTGAGGAAACTCCAGTTTTACAAGGTCATAAAATGTGTCCAGGCCTACAGACTCCAGACTCAGAAACGGATCTTCAGATTCCAAACCCTTTGTACTATACCCATTGCCTCCCTGTCAATGCAGCCTAATTAAACTGCTAAAAATCAAAGCAAACATTTTCCTTTGAGATTCTGAACATTTATCATATGTCATTGGTCCAGGTTTTTGCCTAATGTCTTAAGGATGAAATTGAACTTTCGGTTTCTTTGTGAAAAGATGTCAGCATTTAAAAGGAAAGATTATATAGTATAGTTTTACCACAAAACCCGGTGATATCAGATTGATGTTACCTAAGCTAGGGGTTCATTGCAAAAGTAGAATCCAAGACCGAGAAAAATAACAATCAACAAAACCATGACATAGCTTCAGTACTCGATGGTCATGGCATGCAGGATGCGATTTAAGATGCAAGGAGGAAATCTAATGAATAACATTGTTCAAATAGTATGAGATTTTTGTTTCTAAATAAAAAAATGTGTTTTTTGCTTTCTTAACTTCCATCAATTGTCAATGTTTTACAGAGAGTTTACAAAACCCATGGAGAGGAAATTGGACCTGAACAATGGGAGCCAGTGCATTTGTTTTTCATACTTAGGAAAAGAATTAACCAAATATTTCATCTTTCAATTTATTACTTATTAAGCTGTTTTCCCCACACACTGTTATTGTTATATTAGCTAAATACATGTGTCTAAGTCCATTTGGGTTGCTATGACAATATATTTGAGACTGGGTAATTTACAAACAGGAGCCTTTTTTGTTGATAGTTCTGGAGTCTTGGAAGTCCAAGATCAAGGTGCTGGCAGATTCAGGGCCTGGTGAGGGCCTAGTTTGTCACGGAGGCACCTTCTATGTGTCCCAACATGGCAGAATGAGTGAATAAGTTCCCTTAGGTCTTGTATATAAGGACACTAATTCCAGTCACAAAGGAGGACCCCTCATGATTTAATCACCTCTTAAAGGACCCACCTCTTAATACCACTGTATTGGAAATTAAGTTTCAGTATATGAGTTTTGGGGGTGAAACCAATGTTCAGACCATACCATTCCACTCATAGCTTTCCAAAATTTGTGTCCTTCTCACATGCAAAATGTATTCATTCCATCACAATAGCCAGTATCAGCTCAAAAGTCTAAAGAAGTCCAGAGTCTCATCTAAATGTCATCTAAATCAGATACAGATAAGACTCAAGAAATGATTCATCCTGAGGCAAATTTGTCTCAAGCTGTGAGCTTATGAAATCAAACAAGTTATGTGCTTCCAAAATACAACAGTGAGACAGGCATAGGATGGAGATTCCCATTCTAAAAGGGATACATAGGAAGGAAGAAAGGGGTAACTATTAATAGTCCCAAATAAATTCAAAACCCTGTTGGGCGAGCATTAATTATTAAGGCTTGAGAATAAACTTATTTGACTCCATGTCTCATGTTCTGAAAGAATTGGCTGAGGGTTTAGACCCCCAAAACTCTGAGTGGCCACACCTCATGGCATTTAGGCACAGCCCATGAGTTGCACACCAGTGGCCCCACAAATCAAGGAGGTGACCCTGGGCCCATGGTTCCACCAGACATTGCCCTAGTTGGAGCTCTTTGAGGTGGTTCTGTCCCCAAAGCACCACTGTAAATTGCCCTAGTTGGGTTCTCTGCAGTGACCCCACCCCTACAACAGTTCTCTGCCTGGGCCTGAGGCCCTCTGGGGTGGCTAAAAAGCCAAGCTGTAATAGCTCCATAATGTGAAGCTTCAAAATGCTTAGTAGACAAAGGTCTTCCAGGAGGACACTCTAAGAACAATAATGAGTGTTGAATGAAAAGTGAAACCTCATGATCTCACTTCTATGTGAAATCTAAAAGAGTTGAATTCACAGAAATAGCAAGTAGCAAGTGGTTACCAGATGCAGGAAGTGGGAGGTAGATGGAGGAAGGGGAGATGCTGGTCAATGGGTACAAAGCTATAGTTAGTTGGAGGAAGAAATTCTCGTGTTCTCTTGCAGAACAACATGACTATATTTGATAAGAATGTATTGTACATTTATAGCGAAAACAGATCATTTTAAACGTTCTCACTGCAAAGAAAACACAAATATTTGAGGTTAAGGATATGCTAATTACCCTGATTTGATCATTCTACAATACTTGCATCTATCAAAATATCAATTTGTACCCCATAAATATATGCAATTATTATTTGTCAATTAAAAGTAAAATAAAACTTAAAAAAATGAAAATCTCCCAATTGTTTATATCCTGGAGGCTCTGCTGATATGGACACAGCTAGATGATTTAACTCTAGAGGAGCGCTTTTCGGGGAGATAGAAACAACAGAACCATTGGTGGCTAGACTTGACAAAATTAGAGATTTGAAGGGCTTTAAATTCCCAGCAGGCCTCTCTTTTAAGGCACTGGCCACATTCTGAAGCTGTTCATGGAGGAAGCCTATCGATCTCAAAAAAAAAAAGAGAAAAACAAAAAACAAACTACTGAGCTCTAAGGCCACACAATAATTACATAAGCCATAAGTTCTAGAGTCAACGAGTTGGACTAACCTCAAATGGGCAGTTTTCAGAGTCTCCCTTGACTGGTAGTTGACTAAGAGATGTCTGATTTCGCTGAGAAGCAAAGCTAAAATTCCAGATTTCTGGGTACTGAGGAGCCGAAGACATCGTGATTTCAAATAAACCCTTGGAATCCATGTTCTTGGGTACAGGAACTAACCAGAGTTAGACGAAGTTTTAATGAAGCTTTAACCCAGCCTTGATCCAGCTAAGTTCATAACAAACAAGATAATGAGCCCCTAGCCTTTGATTAGCAAAGTGTTGACTCTCTCTTGTAGACATTATCATCTGAAGCTTCTAATTTTTAAAAAATAAACCATATCGGGCCGGGCGCGGTGGCTCACGTCTGTAATCCCAGCACTTTGGGAGGCCGAGGCGGGTGGATCACGAGGTCAGGAGATCGACACCATCCTGGCTAACACAGTGAAACCCTGTCTCTACTAAAAATACAAAAAATTAGCCGGGCGAGGTGGCGGGTGCCTGTAGTCCCAGCTACTCGGGAGGCTGAGGCAGGAGCATGGCGTGAACCCCGGGGGGCAGAGCCTGCAGTGAGCAGAGATCGCGCCACTGCACTCCAGCCTGGGCAACAGCGAGACTCCGTCTCAAAAACAAAACAAAACAAAAACAAAACAAAACAAAACAAAAAACCATATCTAGCACACAACTAAAATGTAATGAATATATTAAAGTATCAGTTTTATATTGTCACAATAATGCTATGTACCAGAAAAAAAAAAAAGGAAAACTACTCAGCTTTAAGGCCACACAATAATTACATAAGTCATGAGTTCTAGAGTCAATGAGTTGGACTAACCTCAAATGGGCAGTTTTCAGAGTCTCCCCTGACTGTCAGTTGACCAAGAGATGTTTGACTTGGCTGGAATAAACTGGTGGGTTTGGCTCTGCTCCTTGTGCTCATTCCCCAGCAAGCTCATGTGTCCCTATTCTTGTGACAAGGACAGAGGAGCAAAAGGGCAAGAAGAAACATACAGGCACTTTTTCTAGCCTCTGCTTGTGCCATTTTGCTAACATGGCCAAAGCCAGCCCTGTGGCTACTCCTAGATTCAAGTGGCAGAACACTCTGCCCAGGGGAAGGAAACTGGGAAGTTAAAAGGCGAAGTGTGAGGACAGAGGGAGGGGTAAAACTCAGGGACTTGAGTACAATAAATCCACTACATCAAGAATAAGATGGCATAAGCCATAAATAACAGGGAAGAACACAAGAGCAACTTGTGACCCAACTACTGGATTAATTGACAATGAATTTAAAGTAACTGTTGGGTACATTCAGAAAACAGAAGAAAGAATGTAAAAATATATAAAAATTCAGAGGATTTTCAACAAAGAATGAGAACTTACTAAAAGTAATTGAAAGGATACTATAAACTAAAAAATAAAATATATGATATTAGGAACTCACAAGACCTTGGGGACACGAGTAAGATAGCAAAATAGGAGGTCTCCCCCTCCTTTCCCCGATGACAACAAGAATTCTGCACCCCATCCGTAAACAAAAATCTCTTTGTGGGAGCCTTGGGATTCAGGCAGGAGGTTGTGAAATCCTAGAGTAGCTCAAAACCTAGGAGTGTCATTTTGAGAGTGCAGACCTGCACCCACATGGCAGATGCATTCACCATGCTCCAAGGTTTAGATCCAGAAATGTTTGTTCTTTGAAGGGTTTGGCTCCAGCCCTATTTGGCCTTGACCCTGCTACTGAAACTATCTGCCAATGGGCCTAGGGGGAATCATGCACACTAGTGTCTGGGCAGACAGGGCTGCCAACATTGGTCTCAGCATTAAACCCAAAAGATATCCTGTAACTCAGCTCCAACACCCCCTCAGCTATGCTCCTAGTTTAGTACTGCTTGGAACTCTTGGGAGATGCACCTGGATGGGCTTGCCAGTCTCCATCCCATAACAGTTCCCAAATGGGTTCTGAATCTCAGCTCCAGCCTCATCTCAGCCGTGGTCTGGGAACAATTCTGTCTGATTAGGGAACTGGCTGGGAATATCACCCACCCATGCCACCAGGTCAGGCTTGCCAACATAATTCTTACAGCATATTGTGAATTAGCCCTGAAGCTTGAGTTAATTAGCCCCTCCCAGCTGTGGTCTGGAAGCAGTTCTGCCCAGCTAGGATTCCACTGGGAGGCATGCCCATCTGAGTTTCCATGGGAGGCTTGCCAAACTTTGTCCCAAAGTGGATCCTCAAATGACCCTGGATCTTATGCCCCTTTTGTGTAGAGATTGATAACAGTTCTGCTTGCTTGGGGACCCAGAGGGAGACACGTCTAGCAGTGCCCCTATAGGTAATGCCCTGACTTTGGTCCCATTATAGATCTTGAATAACCCTTAAAAATTGGCTCCAATCTTTCTCAACTACAGTCTAAAAATAAGACTGCTAACCCAGAAACCTACCAGGAGATACGCTTAGTTATGATCCTGGAGACTGGCCTGAACTCCTCAGTCTCAGCTGTGGGCCCTGAAACAACCTTGAATCTTAATTCCAGCCATCTCAAATCATGGACCAGGGCAGTACAACCAGCCCAGGGCAGATCATCCAACCAGTGATCCAATGGAAGCTCTCTCAGAGACTCAGAAAAGGCCACACTCATCGGCATACTAGGTAAATTCTGAAGCAGTACATCATATCAATATCAGCTCCACATACTAAGATCTTAGAGATGGTCCAGTTCACCCAGGGACCAGATAGAACTCATGCCCAAGAGAACCCCTGGAAAGAGGCCTGTTGATTATGGTGTCTACTGCAGACCCAATATCAGCCACATGACCTGGATCTAATACCACTCTACTGCCTACTGCAATCCCAGAGGCAATCTCCTTAATCCAAAGACCTAATAGGAGAGAATTTTAACTTGGCAAATCCAGTCTGTAAAGCCTGAGAGATGAGTTTGCTCCTTTCGGTGTATAGACATCAATGCAAAGCTACACAGATAACAAATAATCACACAAACATTATACCACCAAAGGAAACTAATAAAACTTCAATAAGTGACTCCAAAGAAATGGAGATGTGTGGATTGTCTGAAAAATAATTCAAAAGAATTATCCTAAAGAAGCTCAATGAGATGCAAGAAAATACACATAGACAACTAAGTAAAATTATACAAATATTAAATGAAAAAATAAAGAAGTTTAATATAGAAATAGGAACCATAAAAAAACTCAACAGACACCCTAGAGCAGATGAATAATATGAAAGAACTGAAAAACTGAGTTCTAACAGTGGATTTGATCATGCAGAAGAAAGAATTAGTGAACCCAAAAGTAGGTCACTTGAAATTAACCAATTAGAGCAATAAAAAATAATGAAAAAAAGTGAAGAAAGCATAAGAACCACCAAACATGAATATAGGCATCCCTTGGTATCCACAGGAAATTGGTTCCAGAACCCCTCATAAATATAAAAATCTGCTAACACTCAAGTCCCATGTATAAAATGGCATAGTATTTGCACATAACCTATGCATACCCTCACAATATGCTTTAAATAATCTCTCCATTACTTATAGTACTTAATACAATGTAAAAGTTATATAGTTATTATACTGTATTGTTTTCTAGTATTATTTTTATTGTTGTATTGTTATTTTTATTGTTTTTAAAAAATATTTTCCATCAGTGGTAGCTTGAATCCATGGATGCAGAACAAGCAAATATGAAAGATCAACCACATACAAACTACTGGAATACCATAAAGAGAAGAAAGAGACAAAGAGGTAGAAAGTTTATTTAAAGAAATACTGCCTGAAAACTTCCCAAATCTTGGGAGTGATATGAATATACAGTTTCAGGAAGGTCAAAGCTGTCCTAGCAAGATCAATTTTAAAAAAGGAAGACTTTGAGACACATTATAATCAAATTGTCAAAAATCAAGAAAGACAGAAAAGAGACTCTTGAATAAAGGAAGAGAGAAGAAACTTGTCACATAGAAAGAATATTCCATAAGGCTATCAGTAGACTTCTCAACAGAAAGCTTGCAACCAAGGAGAGGGTAAAGTGACATACACAAAATTCTAAAAGAAAACCAATCAAGAGTATTTTGCCCAGTAAAGCTGTCCTCCATAAATGAAGGAGAGACAATGATATTCAAAGACAAACAAGCTGAGGGAGTTCATCACCAGGAGACTGGCCTTACAAGAATGCTTAAGAGAGTTATTTGAATTGAAATAGAAAGATAGGCTGGGTGGGGTGGCTCACGCCTGTAATTCCAGCACTTTGGGAGGCCAAGGCAGGCTGAACACAAGGTCAGGAGTTCGAGACCAGCTTGGTCAATATGGTTTCTACTAAAAAATGTAAAAATTAGCTGGGCATGGTGGCGCATGCCTGTAGTCCCAGCTACTTGGGAGGCTGAGGCAGGAGAATTGCTGGAACCTGGGAGGTGGAAGTTGTACCACTGCACTCCAGCCTGGGTGACAGAGCAAGATTTTTTTGTCAAAAAAAAAAAAAAAAAAGATAATAAGTAACTATGTGAAAATATATTAATGTATAAAATTCACTGGTAAAGGTAAATATATAGTCAAATTCAGCATACTCTATTACTGTAAAGGTGGTATGTAAATCACTCTTAATTTTAGTATAAGAATTAAAAGAAAACTATTAAAAGCAACTATAACTATAAACAATTAGTTTACAGATACACAATATAAATAGACGTAAAGAATGGACCAATAGCATAAAATTTCGAGAGAAATAAAAGTGTAGATTCTTTGTATGCAATAGAAGATAAAATACTATTAGCTTAAATTAGGGCATTATAACTATAAGATATTTTAATCCAAACTTCATGGTAACCACAAAGAAAAAAAAACTCTAGTAGAACACAAAAGAGAAAGGAATCAAAGCATATCACTACAAAAATCACACAAAAAGGCAGCAAGATTGGAAGAGTGGAACAAGATAACTACAAAACTAAAAAAAAATTAGCAAGATGGCAGTAGTAAGTTCTTACCTGTCAATAACTACTTTAAATGTAGATGGATTAAATTCTGTAATCAAAAGAGATAGAGTAGCTGAATGAATAAAAAGACAAGATTGAATAATATGCTCCCTACAAGAGATTCACTTTAGCCTTAAGGGCACACATAAACTGAGAGGTAGGAAATAATAATAATAAAAAGGATATTCCAGGCAAATGATAACCACAAGAAAATGGAGGTGGCTATACTTATATCAGACAAAATAAACATTAAGTCAAAACTGTAAGAAAAGACAAAGAAGGTCACCATATTATGATAAAGAGGCTAATTCATCGAGAGGATATAAGAATTTTAAGGATGTATGCACCCAGTATCAGAGCACCAAAACATGTAAAGCAAATATTGATAGATCTGAAGTATGAGATACGCTGCAAGAAAATAATAATAGATGAATTCAAGACTCCTACTTTCAATAATGAATCAATTATCTAGACAGAAAATATTAATAGATCTGAAGTATGAGATACACTGCAAGAAAATAATAATAGATGAATTCAAGATTCCCACTTTCAACAATGGATAAATTATCTAGACCGAAAATCAGTAGGGAAATAATGGATTTGGACAACGCTTTAGGCCAAATAGACCATAGATTGACCGAAGACAAATACAGAAAATTCCATCCAGCAGCAGTAGGGTACACATTCTTCTAAAGTGCACAAGAAACGTTCTCCAGGAGAGATCACATGTTAGGCCACAAACAAGTTTTAACAAATTTAAGAAGCTTGAAATCATATCAGCTATCTTTTCTGTCCACAAATGAATAAAAGTAGAAATCAGTAACAGGAGAAGTCTTGGAAAATTCATAAATACATGGAACTTAAACATCATGCTCACCACAACCAATGGGTCAAAGAAAAAAATTAAAAGTAAAATTAAAAAATATTTTAAGACAAATGAAAATGGAAACACAAGATACCATAAGTTATGGGATGCAGCAAAACTAGTTCTAAAATTGAAGTTTATACATCAAAAAAGAAAGATCAAAAATAAATAATATTACGCCTCAAAAAAACTAGAAAAAGAAGAACAAACTAAGTCTAAAGTCAGTAGAAATATGGAAATAATAAATATCAGAGCAGAAATAAATGAAATAGAGACAAGAAAGACAATATAGTAGATGAATTAAGCTACAAGTGGTTCTTTGAAAAGATAGACTAAATGGACAAACTTTTAGCAAGACTAAACACAAAAGAAAAAAGACTCAAAATCAGAAATGAAAGAGAAGATATTACAAATATTACCACAGAAATATAAAATATCATGAGACTACTATGAATAATTAGAGTTACACACCAAGTTGGATAACCCAGGAAAAACAAGAAAGTTCTTAGACGTATACAACCTACGAAGACTGAATAAAAACAAAATGGAAAATTTGAACAGATGAATAAGGAATAAGGAGATTGAATTAATAATAATAATAACAAAATCTCCCACCAAAGAAAAGCTCTGGAACAGATGCCTTCACAGCAGAATTCTACCAAGATTTATAGAACTAATACCCTTCTCAAACTATTTCAAAAAATTGAAGAAGTACATCTAAACTCATTTTACAAAGCCAGCATCAAAACATCACATTGTACCCCATAAATATACACAATTCTTATGCATCAACTAAAAAGAAATTTAAAAAACTTATTAAGAACCCATTGGGATGGGTTTAAAAGTTATTTGGACACATTGAAATACAAGATTAGTGAGTTAAAGATCGCTAAATTTAAAACATAAAAATTCAGATAAAAAAGAATGGACTGTGAGACATTACACAGATACACAAATATATAATATATGTATATATAATGAACATATAATATATAATGTCTCATTCTATTCTATTTTATTATCTGAAAAAGATATTGTAGGAATATATATATGTATGTAGACATATATGTATGTATATGTATTCCTACAACGTTTTTATAATGCAATGTTTTCCTCACAAACCAATAGCTCTCTATTTCCAAATCCCTGTGCTTGACATTTAAGGTGTTTTATTGAATAGTTTATTAAATATCCTGCAGTACCCAGGACTTTATATCCTAATGTGCACAGAGAACATTAATACTGTCTTTTAGAAACTTGTAAGTCTTTTAAATGTTAGCCGTTTTTAATGATTTTCCACAAGAAATTCCTCCAGTTAAAATCTCCCATAGTGGTCATCGCCATCACTGTATTTATTTTTATTTTTTTAGAGATAGGGTGTCACTCTGTTGCAAGGCTGAAGTGTAGTGGCATGATCATAGTTCACTGTAAGCTTGATCTCCTGGGCTCAAGCAATCCTCCCACCTCAGCCTCCTAAGTAGCTTGGACTACAGCTGCATGCCACCTCACCTGGCTAATTTTTTTTTAGAGATGAGGTCTCACTATGTTGCCCACGGTGGTCCCAAACTCCTAGCCTCAAGCGATCCTCCTGGCTCAGCCTCCCAAACTCTCCAGATTACAGGTGTGAGCCAGCATGCCCAGCCTATTTTTTAATAGTATTGTACTATTTAGTATGTATGTTTCATTGGCTTTGTTTGACTATAACATACCAAAGGACAGAGATTGAGTTTAATGTTTGCTAAGGATAAGTCAGAAACACAGCTGATCACACATTTCTGTGTCAGCATGAGACAAGCAAATAAATTGCTGAAGTGAAGCATCACGATTCCTGATTCTAAATAAAATAATTCTCTCAGGGGTTTTCTTTTCTTCTTTTCTTTTCTCTTTTCCTTTTTTTTTTTTTTTTGTGAGAGTCTCGCTCTGTCGCCCAGGCTGGAGTGCAGTGGCGCGATCTCGGCTCACTGTGCAAGCTCCGCCTCCCGGGTTCACGCCATTCCCCTGCCTCAGCCTCCGGAGTAGCTGAGACTACAGGCGCCCGCCACCATGCCCGGCTAATTTTTTTGTATTTTTAGTAGAGACGGGGTTTCACCGTGTTAGCCAGGATGGTCTCGATCTCCTTAACCTCGTGATCTGCCCGCCTCGGCCCTCGAAAGTGCTGGGATTACATGCGTGAGCCACTGAGCCCGGCCTCAGAGGTTTTGTTTGTTTGTTTTTTGTTTTTTTGAGACGTGGTCTCGCTCTATCGCCCAGGCTGGAGTTCAGTGGCACGATCTCAGCTCACTGCAAACTCCGCCTGCCGGGTTTACGCCATTCTCCTGCCTCAGCCTCCAGAGTAGCTGGGACTACAGGCGCCCACCACCACACCCCGCTATTTTTTTTTTTTTTTTGTATTTTCAGTAGAGACGGGGTTTCACCGTGTTAGCCAGGATGGTCTCAATCTCCTGACCTCATGATCCACCCGCCTCGGCCTCCTAAAGTGTTGGGATTACAGGCGTGAGCCACTGTGCCCAGCCCCTTTCTTCACTTTCTCTCTTTGCTACCACCTGCCATTTGATACACTTATTTTTCTCACAAAGCCACACAAATATAAATGTATTAATGTAGCCTTTATGTGAGAAGGAGAGGATACACCCATATATATGTCAGTCTGTGAAGGTATCTGTTTCGAAAAGTTATTCTAGAAGGAGAAAATTTAGTTTATTTCATCATTTAGTCACACATGTAATTAGTTTATTTTTAATATTTGGATTATTCATGGAATTTATACAACTCCTCACCTATGAGCAAAGATCACTAAAATATCTGTCTGTTGTCCTGTCATTTTCCTAATTTGCTTGCTTTGAATCTTGGCAGGCCTTTACTTCACTCATAAGTAATAAATATGTTGCTATTGGCCAGTATGTTCATTCAAGCCAAAGAGAAAAGGAAGATATCCTTGTCCCAGTGAGAACGATTTCACACTGGAAACTGTCATTTACATTCTTTTCTGAGGTCAGGTGCCTCCTTACTAATTTAGTTACCTGTAATCTGACAAATACATTTTTCACAAATGATAGCTGTAAAGATGTTGTCTTTAGAAATCTGTGCATCCATGTGAAAACTGTCACCTCGCTCTTAAACATATCTTCATCTGAGAGAAGAAAATGATTCTAAAATTACAATGCTTTCTGTCAGTTGGGAAGTAAGGCACAAAGCAGAAGCATTTAATTATTCTGACTGTTATCTCCTCAACCAGTTAATTTTCCTAAAGCAGGAACTCAGCTCCCTCGTGACTTTGGTTTTACAAATGGCAACCTTCCTGACCTCAGGCTCTTTGCCTGCCCTGGGGATCCCCAGCTTCCACAGAGCCTGCGGACAGTGCCAGCGGTATTGCAGAGCCAGCCTTCTCTGCATCTTCACCAAGACCTGTCAGTTTCCAGTTCTGGGCTGCACCCATCCCCAGAGAGGGCCACTCTGCCTGCAGGCTTCCCTTTGGCATGCAAATCATGGTGACATCAGAGACAGGTAGCGCTGAACCCACGGAGAGTTTTTCACTTGGGTTTTTTTCCCCATGGAAGGAGAGAATCTATGGTGCTATTTTTATCTTGAGAAGCTTCTAGGTTGAAAATGAATGCAGGAAGAAAGATTTAGTTTCCAACATATAAAACCTTATTTTTCTCTCTCTTGCTTTATGGGAGTAGATAACAGGCTTTCCTGAAGAGCTGTGTAGGAAAGACTGACTTGTCCTAAATGAGCCTTGTCAATGACCAGGCTACCATTCTTCCAGGATATCTTCCTGTGCTAGAATGATACATTCTATCACTTCATCAACCAATATTTATTGAGAGCTTTTCTAAGTATAAGTATCCTGACATGGCTCCTGCTGTCAATGAGTTTTGAGTCTGGAAGGAGGATCAGAACTAACATTATGAGAAAATTAGTAAGCAATGCAAGCAGAAAAGTGCTCAATTGAAAAGTGGAGCTTAAAAGGCTGTAAGAAGTACTGAAAATAATGAGTAAAGAAAACATTAAATTTCTTTTATAAACATCACAGTTTCTTAGGATTGAGAAACTGATTTTAATTCTTTCTTAACCAAGAGAAAATGAGACATTTACATTTCTTCTAAATAACGCCAAAGATTCAGGTGAAAATTCAGGGAGAATAATTCTCACTTTTGGCAGGGTCATAAACGTCTACATGTATGGGGTTAGGAATGTTGTGTGTTAGTGGCATGAGTTGGTAAGGGGCCATTAGGAGTGATGACCATTGTTGTAATCTGTAAATCTCATGCCTATCCCAAGGAGGCCCTGGCAATGCAAAGCCAATGTATCAGATTCTAAGGAAATCTAAACAATAGTTATTTTTTAATGTAATATTTCCCAATTTATTAACATCAGCAACAAAGAAAATTACTTTTAAAATGTAGTATGGATCAAGTGAAGTACATCTAGAGACTGAAAAAATGCAGGAATTTTTAAAGCACAAATTATTTCCAAAAGACAGCCATTCTACACGCATATTGGGTGGTTTGTGGCAGTGCAGGTGGTGCGAAGAGGTAGGAGGGAAGTGGCAAGTCGGGAGCAGATTCTAGCAGAGAATGCGGGCTGTGGAGGAAAGGTGCTCTGCATCCCAGCAGTAATGAACGACTTTAAACAGGGACATGATGTGATCAAACTTGCATTTTCAGAACACTTTTTCTGGCTGGATATGGTCTGAAACACAGGTTGAAATGGACAAGACTGTTGTGAGGGGGATCAGTTAGAAAGATATATGTGTCACAACGCTAGAAGAAAACCTAGGCAATACCATTCAGAACATAGACATGGGCAAGGACTTCATATCTAAAACGCCGAAAGCAATGGTAACAAAAGCCAAAATTCACAAATGGGATCTAATTGAACTAAACAGCTTCTGCACAGCAAAAGAAACTACCATCGGAGTGAACAGGCAACCTACAGAATGGGAGAAAATTTTTGCAATCTACTCATCTGACAAAGGGCTAATATCCACAATCTACAAAGAACTCAAACAAATTTACAAGAAAAAAACAAACCACCCCATCAAAAAGTGGGCGAAGGATATGAACAGACACTTCTCAAAAGAAGACATTTATGCAGCCAACAGACACATGAAAAAATGCTCACCATCACTGGCCATCAGAGAAATGCAAATCAAAACCACAATGAGATACCATCTCACACCAGTTAGAATGGCAATCATTAAAAAGTCAGGAAACAACAGGTGCTGGAGAGGATGTGGAGAAATAGGAACACTTTTACACTGTTGGTGGGACTGTAAACCAGTTCAACCATTGTGGAAGTCAGTGTGGCGATTCCTCAGGGATCTAGAACTAGAAATACCATTTGACCCAGCCATCCCATTACTGGGTATATACCCAAAGGAATATAAATCATGCTGCTATAAAGACACATGCACACGTGTGTTTATTGTGGCACTACTTGCAATAGCAAAGACTTGGAACCAACCCAAATGTCCAACAATGATAGACTGGATTAAGAAAATGTGGCACATATAAAAAAGGATGAGTTTCCTTTGTAGGGACATGGATGTAGCTGGAAACCATCATTCTCAGCAAACTATTGCAAGGACAAAAAACCAAACACTGCGTGTTCTCACTCATAGGTGGGCATTAAACAATGAGAACACTTGGACACAGGAAGGGGAACATCACACACCAGGGCCTGTTGTGGGGTGGGGGGAGGGGGGAGGGGGGAGGGATAGCATTAGGCGATATACCTAATATAAATGACGAGTTAATGGGTGCAGCACACCAACATGGCACGTGTATACATATGTAACAAACCTGCACGTTGTGCACATGTACCCTAGAACTTAAAGTATAATTAAAAAAAGAAAGATATATGTGTCATATACATATACACACATATATATACACATATACACAAATATACACACACATATGATTAGGTAATAAGTCTACATAGGTTGATGTAAAGAAATCTATATAGATTTATTTATAAGGTAAATATCTGTACCTGTCTATCTATCCATCTAACTATCTCATCTATCCATATATGATTTCCTCTGGCCAGAGCATTATAAAGTACAAAGTCAAAACATCTTTTGCCGTTGACAAATTAGGATAAGATCAGAAGTGAAAATCTCATTTCTTTTCAATAACTATGTTTCTGATTACAAATGAACTCCCTATAGAAAATTTAGAACGTTCAGAAAGGCATAGTGAAAATAATTGCAACAACTCATTGTACCACCTTCATCATTACCAAGTGTTTAAAGCGTGCCTCACTGAATGCACCTAAGAACAGGAACATGGTGGGGAGCTGCTGGGGACTGTGCTTACAGATTGGCTTGTGGTCACTGTGGGACATACCTTTAGGACCCTCCAGAAAACATTAGTGGGGACAAGAACATTTTAACAGAGCTAAATCCTATGGCCAACTGTCTTCATCTATTTGTGCTGCTCTAACAAATACATGAGACTGCGTCATTTTAAACAGAAATGTATTTCCTCGCAGATCTGGAGGCTGGCACATTTAGGATCAAAGTGGCAGCAGGTTTGGTGTCTGATGAGGGCTGTTCTCTGCTTCCAAGATGGCACCTTGTTGCCACATCCACCTGTGGCAGAAAGGGGGAAGGTTGTGCCCTCACATGGCAGAAGGCAAAAGAACAAGAGAGGGTTGACCCAGTGTGAAGCCTCTCTCATATGGGCCTCAATACCATTCATGAGGGAGGAACCCTCGTTACCTAACCACTTGCTAAAGGCCCCACCTCTTAATACCATTGCATAGGGGAAGAAGTTTCAACATGAATTTTGGAGGAACAGAAACGTTCAAGCTGTAGCATCATTCTCAAGCTTGGAGGTTTGTGCTACAATTATTCAGATATGATCAAATAAGAGTAAACTATTCATAGGCTGCTGAGCCATGGCACGTGTAGTTTATAAAAACAACCATAATTATTTCTTTCAGATTTAGTACTTAAAAACCCAGAATTATTTTGTCAAAGGATATGTCCATTTTAAGACTTCTGTTAAATACATCCATTTCCCAGACAGACAGTACTAAATTGTAATTCCTCTCATTTCCCTGAATCCTCATCAAAATTCATGATTAGTGTTTGTTGCTGATTGTATTTTCCAAAAAGGCTGCAAAATGTCCCTACATTCTTCTTACCATGTGACTTTGACACTCCTCCCCTAAAGAAGTCAGGGCTATCTTCTCTCCTTATGATATTAGGGGGACTCATGACTAGCAAAAGCAATGCAGGCTTGCATCCAAGGCCAGAGCATAAACAGAGTTTCTATTTGACTTTTCTTGGGACACTTGGTTTTGGAAAACAGCCACCATGTAGTGAGAAAACCGAACAGTCACATGGAGAGGCTGTATATAGGCGTTCGGTTGACAGCCCAATCTGAGATTCCAGAAAACAAGCATTCACTGGCAACCAACAGACCTGCTAGTGAATGAGTCTTCCCAGCTGAGCACCTGGACACTGTGGAGCAGAGAGAAGCTGTCCCTGCTGCGCCTTTTCTGAATACCTGACCCACAGAATCCATGAGCATGATAATAAAATGATCCATCCTTTACACCACTAAATTTGGGGCACATTTTACACATAGCTAGGGAAAACATTGCCTGTCTGTGTGTGCGTGTTTTACATTCTTCAACAGTTTGTAAGATAAAACATGGTGGCTCATTGATGTGTAAATTGCGTTTTCTCAATTTTCTATTAAGCAAGATTTCTTTCTTCTAAATTTCACCTTCCTCCCATCCTCCCTCCCTCCCTCCCTCTCTTTCCCTCTTTCTTTCTCTTTCTTTCCTTTCTTTCCTTCCTTCCTTCCTTTCTTTCTCTTTCTTTCTTCCTTTGTCTTTCCTTCCTTCCTTCTTTCTTCTTCTTTCTTCTCTCCTTCCTTCCTTCCTATTACTTTCCATATGTATTACTTTTAAGAATTATTTTCTCACCAATAACTGTAATTTTGTAAAAGATTATTATATTCTCCATCACCTGTGATTCACTAATGACATACATGCACCTTTATTATTATAATATATTATAATATCATCAGTAGAATTGTACATTATAAGAGGGAGGATAATATAAGAAACTCAAATGAACAAATTAGATTTGTCCTCTATCTCTCATCTTTTTCCACGACAAATGATGTCAGGAAATTTTCTTATGACTATCTACACTTTCTGAGTCTGCCCAGAAAAGCCATGGTAGAGGGCACATTCTCCATCAACTAGTATTTCTACTATCCCGTGTGCAGGTCTGGAGATGACCATATGATAATATTATCTCAGTATTTCAGATAGTGGAGGCTTGGCTTTGCAGTTGATCTCAGTCTTACAATAAATGGTGTGCTACTGCAATTTCCCTCTCAGATAATCCAGAGAAAAGTGATAAGGTGAGAGACACAGGATTTGAGTCTCACTTATTTTTGAATATAGGAAGAAAGCTAATATTCTGCATAAGATCCGACGTGTGTTTTATATAGCACCATGGATCTACAAAGGTGTAAAGAGTCCAGGAGGAAGTCAGGTGTGAAGCAAAGGTATATATTGCACCTCCTGTCATTCCTCACTGGCCCAGTCAAGATTTTGTGTTTGCTACTGTGATTTTGATGACAAAATATGTGCATCTTTATCTAAACATCCTCTAGACATGGCTTATTATGTGGATGGTCATGTAAGAATGTTTCAAGTAGGCTACACATAAGGATCTGAGTCCGCTGAGCCTGAACCCTGCCCCTGATCACCACAGAGGGAATCCTTCTTGATTGCCCATCTTCTTCCCCGAATATGAGCTCCAAGAAGGAAGATACCTGGTCTGATTGTTCACCGCTGTATTCCCAGCATCTGGGATGATGTCTATATATAATAAACACATATTTATTTGAATGAACAAATGTATTCTAGATTATTCCAAAAATGTTCAGACCCATACCTAGCCTATTCCAGTATACAATACAAACAATAGATAACAAGATAAAATGATTTCTAAACTGTTTAGATCTATTGAGTATTTGCCACGTAGTCCATAGCCACAAATGTTTGAAATCCCTTCTTCATCTTTATTTCCAGTACCATTATTTCAAACACTTCCAAATCCCAGAAATCTCACCACAAAACATTATAACACAGGTTTGTCAGATTTTGTTACAGAATTAGGGAACCTTTTTTTTCTTTGGTATGCTTAAAAGATTCACATTGAGAGATCTTCCAGATTCTTCCTGGGACAAGTAAGTTAAGGAAACCCCATTATCTAAGTAATACTCTAAACAGAAAACGAGAAAAGGATCTGAAAGTTAATGATTATCCTACATGTTAATCCCATGCTACATGTTATAAAGTATGTGTACATATGTATACGTTGATCCTTTCAGCAAACTTATGTTTAACCCTGTCAACCAGAAGCTACTACAGATTTGCGAGCTCTTTAAAAAGCAAGAACAAATGCACTTGCTTTCTCAAGTCACCCGTTGGCCCTCTTCCAAGCCTGCCTGCCTGCCTGCCTTCCTTGCTTCCTTCCTTCCTTCCTTCCTTCCTTGTTCCTTCTTCCCTCCCTCCCTCCTTCCCTCCGTCCCTTCCTCCCTCCTTCCCTGCCTTCCCTTACTGTTCTAAAGCTTTTAATAAATTTTCACTTCTGCCCTGAAAAACAAGTAAGAACATAGAATAGTAATTACAAAAATAAATATAAAAGTAAATATAACTTTTAAATGTAAGAAGAAATCAACAGTTACAAATTTACAAAAGCTTACATATACAATCTAGAAAAGCAGCATGATTTATTTACCTGAAACACACTTTCATCATACTATTTTCCCTATTTCTTTTTTTTTCTTTTACTGCATACATTTGGTTACCATTTCCTAGTCCTTTCTATAGCATTTTCTATGAGAGCGTATGTCTTAGTCTGTTTTGGCAGCTATAACCAAATATCTTAGACTGGGTAATTTGTAGACCACAGAAATTTATTTCTCACAGTTCTGGAGGCTGAAAAGTCTAAGATCAAGGCACCAGCAAATCCGGTGTCTGATAAGAACCCACTTCCTCATAGACAGCTGTCTTCTCACTCTTAACCTCACACGCAGAACTGAATAAACTCCCTTGGGGATTTTTTATAAGGGCACTAATCCCATTCATGAAGGCTGAGCCCTCATGACCTAATCACCTTCCAAATGCCCCACTTCCTAACACAGTCAAGTAAGTCTAAAATCCAACAGGACAAAGAAATCCATGAAATATTAAGGGTTGAGAGCAGTCTTCTTTGACTCCAAGTCCTGCGTTCTGGAATCACTGGGGAAGGGGATGGACCCCAAGGATCCAGGCACTGATCTCGTGTCTTTTCTGGGCAAAGCCCATATGACAGCTCTCAGAGGTTGGACTCTGGTGCCTGTAGCTCTCCCCACGCTGGAATCTCATACCCATGATTCTACAAGTTTGGGGTCATGGGGGTGGCCCTGCACCCACAATTTGACTAAGTACTACCCTAGTGGGGGCTCTCTGCAGTGACCCTGGACCTGTGGCAGTTCACTGCCTGAGCCCCAAGGCTCTCCATGGCATCCTTTGAAGTGTAGGTGGAGGTAGCCATGCCTCCACAGCTCAGGCATTCTGAGCACCTGCATAATTACCACCACGTGATGGTCACCACGGTTTACCACCTATGTCCTCTGGAGGTGCAGCTCCAGCCACACTTGGGTCAATAAACACTGCATTGGATTTCAGGGTGGGGATCCTTGGAATCATTCTTCCCCCCTGGCCCTGGCATTCTGGGCCTGTGATGAGCAGGGCAGACCCAAAGATCTCCAAAATGCCTTCAGGGCCATTCTTTCATTGTCTTGATGAATAGCATCTGCCTTCCTTCTATCCATCCTAATCTTGCAATCAGACTTTCGCTTGGCCACACCCTAGTTGTTCTCTCCTGAACACATTTTCTCATTTTTTACAAAATTAGAATTCTCCAAATTTTTAGATCCTGCTTTCCTTTTGATTATAAATTCCATATTTAAATTATTTCTTCCTTCCTGCATTTTACAATAAGCAGTCAGTAGAGGCCATACCACACCCTGAACACTTGGCTTAGATGTTACTTTCACCAAATATCCAATTTCATCACCCACAAGCCCTGCCTTCCCCAAAACACAAGGACATGAATACAATCCAGCCGTAACCTTTGGCACTTGGTTACAAGGATCACGATTCCTCCAGTTTTCAATAATACGTTCCTCATTTCCATCCGAGACCTCATTAGAATGTTCTTTACTGTTCACATTTCTACAACATTCTCATCCCTACCACTTAGGTAAACTTTAAGAAGACTGAGGCTTTCTCTACAGCTCTCCTTTTCTTTTGAGCCCTCACCAAATCCACTGTTAATGCTTTGCTCACAGTAATATAGGCTGTTTTTAGCATGCACCTGAAAACCGTTTCAGTCTCTGCTTATTACCCAGTTCCAAAGCTGCCTCCACATTTTTAGGCATTTCTTAGAGAAGCACCCCACTTCTTTGAATCAATTTCTTAGTTTGTTCTAGCTGCTGTAGCAACATATCTTAGACTGGGTAATTTATAAACAACAGAAATTTACTGCTCATAGTTCCGGAAGCTGGAAAGTCCAACATCAAGATGTTAGCAGACTCAGTGTCTGTAGAGAGCCCACTCCTCATAGGTGATGCCTTCTATGTGTCCTCGAATGGTGGAGGAGCCCATCAGGGATCTTTTATAATGGCATCAATCCTGTTCATGAAGTTGGAACCTTCATGACCCAATCACCTCCCAAAGTCCCCACTTTTATTACTATCACATTGGGGATTAAGTTTCCAAATATGAAATTTGGGGAGACAAAAGATTCATACCACAGCAGTCTAGAAAAACAATTTAGTCTTTCTTTTGGCATAGTCGATCAAAATATGTTTCTTATTTTGATTGTTAGAATAATTATTGGCCGGGTGCGGTGGCTCATGCCTGCAATCCCAGCACTTTGGGAAGCTAAGGCGGGCAGATCACGAGGTCAGGAGACCGAGACCATCCTGGCTAACATGGTGAAACACTGTCTCTACTAAAAATACAAAAAAATTAGACGGGAGTGGTGGCAGGCGCCTGTAGTCCCAGCTACTCCAGAGGCTGAGGCAGGAAAAAGGCGTGAACCTGAGAGGCGGAGCTTGCAGTGAGCCGAGATAGTGCACTCATGCCTGGTCGACAGAGCGAGACTCCATCTCAAAAAAAGAAAAAAGAAAAATTATTTCACCTTCACAACTTACTAATAGGAATGTAAAATAAATATTTAGGATGCTGTCAAATTTGCAAAAAATTCTATCAAGTTTATGTAATTTATGAGCTGTAAGGTTTGGAGGACATGCCTCCATCTTCATGCAAATTATACCTGTTCCTTCTGCCTATGATGTATTTTAGCAGTGTGTATCATTGGACTCTCTGGTGTCTAGTGTAATGGAATAGACATGTTGCATTACATCCTGACCTCTGTCTTTGCACCTCTGTGTCACAATGTCAAGTGTAAACTGTGTAAATACACACTAAATTCCTATTTAAATGTATCTCCGGTTCAACTTTTTCTTAGCAGGTTTCCAAAATGTCCTGGATCATTTCAGTGCTGCCTGACATGAAGTGAAGTGTGCTGGAAAGGAAGATGGAATGAAAAGATGAATTGACTTTACCAAGAGCAAATAAAATATTATACTTGGAGGTGAGGGTGGGGTTGGGGGAGAAGAAATCTACTATATTGGAGTACTTATGTTCTAATTCTGACTCTGCCATTTATTAGCTATGTAACATAAGGCAAGTGACTTAACCTCTCTGTGTCTTGGTTTACTATACACGTCTTCATAAATTGTTGTGATAATTAAATTAAATAGTTACTAAGTGCTTAAAACAGTGTCTGGCATAGTAAAGTATTCACAAAATGTTCTCTGTTTTCCTTGTGTGAAGCACTGTATCTGACTGCCAGGGATGGTAGAGTAGCCAATAGCCTTTTCTACAAAATGTTTTATACTTAACTATGAAAGCCAAGATGAAATAACAATGGAAAGGCCAAGTCTCTGAAAAATAAGAGGGGGTAACAGATATTACCCCTGCATTACTTGGCTGACAATTCGTTGTTCTTGCTCCACAAGTAATATAAAAAGAGATATTTTAAAAATTAAGGGGGCTAACCGGGCATGGTGGCTCACGCCTGTAATCCCAGCACTTTGGGAGGCCGAGGCGGGTGGATCACGAAGCTAGGAGATCGAGACCATCCTGACTAATACGGTGAAACCCCGTCTCTACTAAAAATACAAAAAATTAGCCGGGCGTTGTGGCGGGCGCCTGTAGTCCCAGCTACTCCGGAGGCTGAGGCAGCAGAATGGCGTGAACCCAGGAGATGGAGCTTGCAGTGAGCCGAGATTGCGCCACTGCACTCCGGCCTGGGTGACATAGCGAGACTCTGTCTCAAAATAAAATAAAATAAAATAAAATAAAATAAAATAAAATACATAAATAAAAATTAAGGGGGCTGGGCACGGTAGCTCACGCCTGTAATCCCAGCACTTTGGGAGGCCGAGGCGGGCGGATCACGAGGTCAGGAGATCGAGACCATCCTGGCTAACACGGTGAAACCCCATCTCTATTAAAAATACAAAAAATTAGCCAGGCGCGGTGGCACACCTCTGTAGTCCTAGCTGCTTGGGAGGTTGAGGCAGGAGAATCGCTTGAACCTGGGAGGAGGAGGTTGTAGTGAGCCGAGATCGCGCCACTGCACTCCAGCCTGGGTGACAGAGGGAGACTTTGTCTCAAAAAAAAAAAAAAAAAAAATTAAGGCAGAGAGATTAAGGTTGGAAACAGATGTAGATGCTAACCCATCTAACAGCCTGCTCCGGTGTGATTATTTGGGCTTACATTTTTCATTTTATTCGTTTTTTGTGTGCTGGCATTGACAGCTCCACAAGGAAAAGGGTAAGAGAATTAGTTAAATGATGCATCAAGATAAAACTTACCCTAAATGTATCCAATATAAAAAAGTGAAATAAAAGTGTTGATGAAACAGTGAGGCTCTCGCACTGCAGTGTTCCTATGCAGTATTTAATTCTGCCTCTAAATATTGTTATAGGCACATAGAACATGTGACTTTTAAATAATAGGGAAAAACAAACCATGAAACCTGGAAAAGGTCTTCAAATTTCTACTCATGAAATGGGACCTAAGGATCTGGTTTAGTTTTTTTCCCTTCACTCTTGCTAGGCCCCTAAAGTTTCTTCTTCTTCTTTTTTCTTTTCTTAACTAATACAAGAAGGACTATGGAACAGATAAGGAAAAATAAAAGAGTGACGGGAGCTTTCACCAAGAAAATTACCCCTGTTCATTTTTGGGGAAAAAATCAGAAAAGCAAACTTAAAAATTCAATGCTTGCTAGACTTCATTCCCAATAAAACTTTTGCAAATGGCATAAAATTATTCAAGGGCCATTTGAATTGCAGGGCTCCAAGCCGAGCAGCCTGGCTGTTTTCACATGTGCTGATACTTTGAACTTTCCCTTGCCTATATTTATTCAACAGATGGCAAGGCTTGTGATAGGATCAAACAGCCTTCTGAGAAGAGAGAAGCTCACTTTTTGCAGGGAACCTGTCAGGTAGCCCTCTCCGCTGGTAAACAAATAGATGGGCTCATGCGGGTCCCAAGGGAATGAACTCAGGCAAGCCACAGAGGGCAAAAAGAGCCACCTGGAGAAGGAGAAGCAACTGAATTTCAAAAGGCTTACTTGCAGAAAGGGGCCTAAGAAATCCAGACTAAGACCCCAAAATCACAATTAAAACTGTCTGCCAATCATGTGCATTTTATATTAAAGAATACTTTATGTCTAGAACACAAGTCAATAAATCACAAAAATACACCTTGAATCTTTCTTTTAAATAAAGATACATTTACAAAATGACATTTTTCATTGCCTTTTATTAATTCTCCCTTAAAAAAGAATCAACCCTGTGAGTTTCACATTAGCTGGGAAACTACGGGGAACACCCCGGGTGGTTGGAATTTTGCAGGTAACCTTGGAGTTTTATTTTCCTTATTCAGCAAAGCCATTTTTCTGTGAACTCAGATTAAATAGAAAAATGAATTTATTAAAACCAATGCCTTATTCTTTTTTTTTTTTTTTTTTGAGATGGAGTCTCACTCTCTCGCCCAGGCTGGAGTGCAGTGGCGTGATCTTGGCTCACTGCAAGCTCTGCGTCCTGGGTTCATGCCATTCTCCTGCCTCAGCCTCCCGAGTAGCTGGGACTACAGGCACCCGCCACCACGCCCAGCTAATTTTTTTGTATTTTTAGTAGAGATGGGGTTTCACTGTATGTTAGCCAGCATGGTCTCGATCTGCTGATCTCGTGATTCGCCCACCTTGGCCTCCCAAAGTGCTGGGATTACAGGCATGAGCCACCGCGCCTGGCCAAAGCCAATGCCTTATTCTTAAAAGGTAGATGTATGTTAAGTGGGCTCTCACTTAAGTTAAATACGATAGAGTATTATCGCCCTTGTTTTTCCCTTTGTGTGATTAGAACTAAAAGTATTAACTCAAGACTAAGGTACAGTATTTGGTATATACACAGTAGTATAATTTTAAAGAAAATAGAGATAGTCTCTTATCTCACTTGTTGGAGAATTAATGTGTCAAATGTCAAACACCTATAATGACTGAAAAAGAGAGCTAGGTTTGGAGATAGAGTGGAAAAGCGAACTGAATTAGAATTATTCCTTATTAATATCTAAAGTTGTTTCTAAAAACTTAAAAAATATGTTGAAGAATAAGCAAACTATTTGATGCAGAGCCTACAAATCCTAAGGAATTGGTTACTTCTAATGCTATATGAGCAGACAGTAAGTATAAGTGTATATGGATCTCAATGATAGAACTCTCTTGGAGTATTAGCACGCAGGATCTATATTTGAGGTTTCTCTGGCTCTTGAATCTGAGGCAGTGAATCCTGCAGTTTTCCACTCAGATCCTCTCTGCAGGACTAAGGGACTCGCCCCAGCTCCTGCAGCCACCATCTGCTTCTCTCACAAGGAAATTGCCCTTAGCCATTGGGAATTGCCTTGCCCAGTGTGTGAGACGAACTGGGCCTCAGCAGCATTCAAATCACAGGTGAGCTGCTCCCTGGCCCTTCCTGCTGCCCTCACTTACTTACAGGTGCATCTCCCAAAAGCAAGAAGACCCACCTTTGAACAACAATGGGTTTCAGATTATTGAGAAGCAGAGTAAGAAGGCTTTGAACTTGAGGCAAGATAACACAAAGTTATTTGATTATGGAAACTTGGTGAGAGCAGGTGTGTTGTTGTTTTATTTTGTTTGTTTACTCCCATAACTCCAGTATCTAGAGCAGTGTTTGCCACTTGATAGGTGTTCATTAAGTATTGCAGAAATAAATGAATGAACACATTTTAAATGTACCTTTTTCAAGTTCTAGATTATTTTCTGCTACGAGAGCAGAGACTGAGAAGTGATTGTTGGAAAAGGAGATAACGGTAAATGGGGAATCCTGTGGCCAGCTTGCTTATGATTTAAGAGATTGTACTACCATTGGATTGGAAGCTTGCTTATTTTGCTAAGAAACTGGGAAGAAAGTTTTTGTGGATTCGTTTCACTACAGATATGTATAATGATCTTCATTTAACGATATAAATGTGTATCTATTATGGGTAAGGATGTATGGGGTCACATCCAGGTAACTGTCCAGAATAAGTCTCAGTGTCACCTAGGGAATCACATGATAAATAACAAGTCAAGGTTATCTAACGTCATTATCTAAAATGTGAAATTTCTTTTCATTATACAATTAAAAGTATAAGACAAACAAATATTGCCTTAAGATTATTGAAAAGCAACATCTATAGGCAAGTTTCCAACATTTTCCAGAACCTATTCATATCCAAAAGCATTCAACTTCATATCAGCCATTGTCTCTTTTCCATGTTTCTAGTCTCCATGCTCTGTACCTGTGATAGAGATGGTGCTTTTTTTTATCCTGTGGCTGAGTTTATCTTGCCATTTCCTGTATTCCTGATCTCTCACCGTAAGTTGTTCTTGCTCAGAGAAAGTAAACTCCCATTCCTCAGAATATAAAATTAGGAAAATGAATGAAGTAGATAAAAGTTCTTCCAAGTGCACTATTTCCATAGCCAAAATATGAAATCAACCGAAGTGCCACCAGTGGATGAATGGATAAAGAAAACGAAGCATATATACACAATGGAATATTATTGAGCCACAAAAAGAATGAAGTCCTGTTATTTCCAGCAACATAGATGGAACTGGAGGTCATTATGTCAAGTGAAATAAGTCAAGCCCAGAAAGACAAATATCACATGTTCTCATTCATGCATGGTAACTTAAAAAGTGCATACCATGAAGACAGAGAGTAGAATGGTGATTACTAGAAGCCAGGAAGGGTAAGGGAAGGGGTGATGAAGAGAAATTAATTAATGGATACAAATATATGGTTTGATGGAAGAAAGAAGACATAGTGTTCAATAGATCAGTAAAGTGAGTATAGTTTACAATAATCTATTGTACATTTAAAAATAGCTAAAAGAGAATAATTCAAATGTTTCTAACATAAAGAAAGCACAAATATTTAAGGTAATGAATATTCCAATCTTTAGAAATTATATGAAATTAAATATTACTTGTAACCCCAAACTATGTAAACCTATTATGCATTAATAAAAAATTGTTTTAGAAAATATTCTTACAAGTATCTATTTCTGTGTTTGTGAATGTGGGTATGTGTATGTTTGCAGTGTGTGGGCACACATGTCCCTTGTAGGGTTAACTGAGGTACTCCTTTTTATTCCATGAAAAACGTAAGACTATTGGCCCAAGTCCATGGGCTTGTAGGTGGCCTTCATGTTTAAGAAGAAACCAAATATCTATAAGCACAATAGTATTAGGGCTGTCATTAAACAAGGAATTCAATGAATTATATGAATAAAAGAATGTGTCCTCATCATGGAAGACTGGATCAGTTTTCTTTAGAAAAAATAAATCAGTGGGGCCAGGAGTGACGACTTGGGTAAAGCCAGTGGCAGATTTTCGTGACCTCATTTCCTCATTCCTCAAACTCATTTCAAAGCCAGCAAAATATAAACAGAGAAGGAAGCATCGCCTGCAATGATCTAAATAATACATCTCACACTCACCCTTAAGCAACCAGGTAGTCACATAAAGTTACAGTTTGTTTTTCTTCTACTCTGTCCTGCTTCGGGGTGCTTTCCTGACCCTTCAGTAAAAGAAATGCTCACACTTCCACTGAAGTTAACTACAGGTTGGTCTCATAAAGTAAGATCTAACTATATTTATCTAATACCACTCTGGTCCTCCTCTGGTTGCCTACAGAAAGATCTTGGGATCCATGGGACAAACAGACATGCCCTTCCTGAGCCAGTGAGTCCCATTCTAGGCACCATTACAGTTACTTGGGATGCAGAACAGCCTGCTGAAATGACCCCAAGCCCACTTCCAGAACCTGTGCAAGCTTACTCTGTGAGTCAAATTTTTCCACCCCAGTATGGAGTTCCAAGGGGGTGGAGAAGATATTGCTGTTTGGTGGAAGCAATGGAGGTATTGGAACTCCAATTGGAAGTTGGGGTGCAGAATGGGGGCAGAGATAGAAAAAAAGAGATGAGGGGGGTGCCAACTATAGGCCTGGCACCATCTTTACCTGCAAATGTTAGGACCACACCTGGACTCAGGAGAGGGAAAACTCCTTGTTCTTTTTCACTAGGCATAGCACCATCAGAGAGAAGAAAAGTTGGACCATGAGGTAGAAGAACCTCTGTATCAAATAACCTTTTTACTCCACCTTTAGCATGAGATAAGGAGACCAATTTATTAGATCTTTACCACAGGGTACAGAAAAAGATCACACACACACACACACACACACACACACACACACCCCACATGGTTTAGAAAGAAGAGTCTGCCACAGAGAGGTAGGATAGGGGAGGACACAGAAAAGTAAAAGAAGAGACATAGTTCTTAAGCAATAATTACTTAAAATAGCATCCTGGAGCCATTTTCCATAATTGTGTTATTTTGCATTTTATAAAGATGACTTTGTACTTACGGCAACACCTTGAATCCTTCCTCAATCTTGAATGGGGATGATTTGGGTAGAGAGTGAAGGAAATGTAACAGGAGAGCAGCTGTGAGTGGAGGTGACATTTTTAGAATTATGTAGGTGACCACAAGTATTTAAGTTCCTGGAAATCCAAAGTGTTCCGAAAGGGATGCTGGGATTTATTGAGTTATCAAATAGCAACTCTTTTAACAGAAACCTTATCCCACAGTGTGTGTAATTGGGGAGGTATCCAGTCTGGTTCTGTTAAATATGAAAGAGAAGAAAATTCCAAGAATTTTCTGTCTGTAATAATAATGGCATTGACTTTATAGCATTGTTGAAAGCAAGAAACAAGCCAATATATGCAATTCACTCATAGCAGTGCCTGTGACATATTAAGTACTCAATAAGTTTTAGTTGCAGCTACTATTACTACTAATATTATTTCTCCAACTTTTTTTCTCATCTCTAAAATGAAGAGATTAAATAGATAAATAATGAATTATATTCAGCTTCTAAGATTCTATAATAAAACAAATAAAGTAGTAGTTTGTACCATTATTATTTCGAATTACCCATAGCTAAAGATAATATTTCTTTTAAACCTTTTTTCTTTGTTTTTATGAGGGCTTTTTCAATCATGTCCTTTGCAGTATATATATATATATATATATATTTTTTTTTTTTTTTTGAGATGGAGTCTCACTCTGTTGCCCAGGCTGGAGTGTAGTGGCACGATCTTGGCTAACTGCAACCTCCGACTCCTGGGTTCTAGCGATTCTCCTGCCTCAGCCTCCTGAGTAGCTGGGACTACAGGCACCCTCCACCACGCCTAATATATATATATATATATATATAATGTATATAGTAGAGATGGGGTTTCACCATGTTGGCCAGGCTGGTTTTGAACTCCTGACCTCAAGTGATCTGCCCACCTCAGCCTCCCAAAGTGCTAGGATTACAGGCATGAGACATCCCGCCCAGCCCTTTGCAGTATAAATTCTTTTTTTTTTTTTTTTTTTTTTTTTTTTTGTGGAGACAGAGTCTCGCTCTGTCGCCCAGGCTGGAGTGCAGTGGTGCGATCTCGGCTCACTGCAAGCTCTGCCTTCTGGGTTCACGCCATTCTCCTGCCTCAGCCTCCTGAGTAGCTGGGACTACAGGCGCCCACCAACACGCCCAGCAAATTTTTTTGTATTTTTAGTAGAGAGGGGTTTCACCGTGTTAGCCAGGATGGTCTCAGTCTCCTGACCTCGTGATTCACCTGCTTCGGCCTCCCAAAGTGCTGGGATTACAGGCGTGAGCCACCGTGCCCGGCCTGCAGTATAAATTCTACGAATGTGAAGCTGCTTGCTTTTTCTTACTGGAAACTTTATTTTGAAAGAAAAAAAAATCCATTTAGAGTAATTACCTAGACTTGTGATTTTAATTTCAGGAACTCAGATAATGCTCTCAGATACAGCCATCTAACACCCCAACTCTCTCCTAGCTTTTGAGAAAATCAGCTCAAACTTAATTCATACTGTATTCAGAAAAATAGTGATTCCTGAAATTGATACAGTTCTTTCAATTTGAAAATTACTGATTTAATTCTCTTTGTTTTCTTTTTCTTTTTAGTGATGGGGACTCTGTCACACAGGCTGCAGTGCAGTGGTGTAATTATAGCTCACTGAAACCTCAAATATCAGGCCTCAGCCTCCTGAGTCTGGGACTGCAGGCATGCACCACTATGCCCGGCTAATTGTTTTAGCTTTTTGTAGAGTTGGATATCTCTCTATGTTGCCCAAGTTGTTCTCAAGCGATCCTCCTGGCCTCAAGTGATCCTCCCGCCTCAGCTTCCCATAGTGCTGGGATTACAGGCGTAAACCACTGCGCCCAGCCCTAATTCCTTACTGATAACAAAAGACATGGATTTCAGCTGGATGGGCTGTCAGGGCAATTGGAGAACATGCAGACTTGTTGAAGTGTCTAAGAACAGACAGTAAGACACTAAGAGTCAATATTCAAGTCTAAAGAATAACTTATTTAAAACAACGTCCACTGGAATAAAATAACTTCACACAGATTGGGCAATTTTCGTTTTTATTTTATTTTATTTTTATTTATTTATTTATTTATTTATTTATTTATTTATTTATTTATTTATTTTTTGAGACAGAGCCTCGCTCTGTCGCCCAGGCTGGAGTGCAGTGGCGTGATCTCGGCTCACTGCAAGCTACGCCTCCCGGGTTCACACCATTCTCCTGCCTCAGCCTCCGGAGTAGCTGGGACTGCAGGCCCCTGCCACCATACCCGGTTAATTTTTTTTTTTTTTTGTATTTTTAGTAGGGCAGGGTTTCACCATGTTAGCCAGGATGGTCTTGATCTCCTGACCTCGTGATCCACCCGCCGGCCTCCCAAAGTGTGGGAATTACAGGCAGGAGCCACCGAGCCCGGCCAGGTCAGGCAATTTTCAAAGCTTAGATTATATATTGAGTATTAAAGCACACCCACTCTACTACCAAATTTTCAGACACTTTAGGCTAAATGAGGTAGGTTAAGGAAAATACCCTTACTGGTTGAGTGTTTTTAAGCTTAGGATAACCTATGAACCTATGAGCCTCTTTTTCAATTAGTAGATGCTCAGTAAACGCTAGCCCACTGAGATAATTCTCTTGTCTGGCAAGTTAGTCCTGCAGGGGATTCAGAATCACCTCTAATGCTATTCAATACCCCAAGGCCTCAAAGAAGATGCACCATGAGTTAACACATCATGAGTGACTCCTGCCTGAGTAACTCATTGGCCTCATCACAAAACAGATTTAAAGCAATTATCTAGTTCATTACCCAGAAGTGATCTGCTCACCTTCCTCAGGACTCTAGCCAAACCAGCTGTTCACAAACCAGGCCCTAACTCCCCAGCACAGATGGCAAGTTTCCCTTAATATGCCTGTTGGAAAGTAACATCTGTAATAGGCTAAGCTACCCCAGTATGGCCTTTAGGGACTATCCAAGCATTCTCACCTACTAGTGGTATTTTCTACAAAAGTGAAATGTGTATTTCAAATCCTGAAAATCACTGAAATAGTTGGGCCAAGGGAATAAAGTTACAGCCTGGAGTCAGGAGATGTGAACAGAGTTCATTTCTCTGCCACACCACCACCAATTTATTGCACGACCTTGGGCAAGTTGGTTAACCTTGACCGATGTATTATTTATTGAACAAAATGGTGTTCTAGGAGACAGGAAAGGTTCCTAATGGATTCCATGTGTAGATATAGATAAATACATAGATCTGTAATGCATACAGGAGAGAACTGGGGCTTCCTGACTAGATTAATGGCCAGGGCTGATCAAGAACACAGAAGGAAAAGGCTACACTTTTGGAGTTGATAAAGCTGCAAGTACAGCTGTTAGAGGCCTTGACTTGACCCCTTTTCCCCTGTTTACTGTTTAGTGAAAGGGAGATACAAATTCTCACCCAGAGGCTTGTTGTAGACTTGTTTAAATGTATGAATGTGAAAAGGCCTACCCTGGTGCCCAGAACTCAGCCTACAATATTTGTTGATTCTGATCTGAACCTTGGGGACACTATGTTAAAATGCCAACCAAAATCCAATGCAAGACTCAAATGTAGGTTAGCTCAGGAAAATCTGTTCTTTTTAATAGAAAATGTTCTGGCCAACATAAGTCACATTTTCTTCCTGAAGAGTAAAAAAAGAGCCCCATGGGGGCACAGTTGGTCAGAATGAAGACTTTGGGCTTTAAAATAAGAAATGCAAAGAAGCCAATCTCAGCCTCATGACATGTTAGCCATGAAGCTTTGGGGATGTTACTTTACCCCTGTGAGCCTGAAGTTATTTACTGCTGCTTGTAATTTGTTTTTAAATGGAAATAAAAAGTCTTTCTTTGCTGAAATATAGAGGCAATGTTAAAAAACTGGACAAACATAATGGTAAACAAAGTCAAAAAACAAAAATAGTTTTATTATACAGGGCTCAGTCCTTTGATTCCTTTTCTATTTCTATATATTTCTCATGAGCTATATTTCATTTTCAAGGCTTTCACTGAGAAAATCCATGTACTAATGATGCCTGGATTTGTACCCCCAGTCCAGACCTCTTCCCTCATCTCCAGTGTCCTGACAATATCTCCACTTGTATGTCTAATAGATATGTGAGATTTAACATGCACCAAACTAAATGCCTTATCTTCTCCCCTGTAAAATCTGACTTTCTCACTGTCTTACTCATCTATTATAGGCAATTCTGAATTTTAGTTGCTTGGCATAAGTACTTTGGTATCGTTTTGACTTCTTTTTCTTTCATGGCCCTTATCCTATTTGTGAATACATCCTGACATCTCAACCTACGAGATATACCAAGGGCCTCACCAATCCTCATCCACGCCTCCACTCCACACTGATAGAAGCCAGCATCACCTCTGTCTGGAATTATTGCAATGCCTCATAGTTAGTGCTCCTGCTTCCTCCCTTTCCCCATGATGTATATAACGTGGCAGCCGAATGATTGAGTAATATGCTAACCAGATATTTCACTTATGGACTTACAGCCCTCCAATGACTGATTTTCTCACTCAGAACTCAAGTCAAAGTCCTTGCGTGGCCTATGGGGCCCTGCCACACTAGGATCTTCACCTCTCTGGACTCACCTCCTGCACTTGCTCTCACTTGCTCCACACCCACACAGGTGACCTCCTTCCTGAACCTTGTCTATGCTGTGCGTGCCTGCACATTCCAGGCTTCAAGCTGCTGCCTTTACTGTTCACTCTGGCTGCCAGCTCTCCCCCAGGAAATCTACATGGCTCCCCTTCACCTCCCTTAAGCATTTGTTACAATGCCACCTTTCACTGAGGCCTTCTGAGATTAATAAATACCCATATATAAGCACAAGCAATAACACACCCTCATTCACTTGCCAGTCTGACAAAGTTTTAGGAATTTGATTATGCCAAGGACCTATGAAAAGATATTAACTCATTAAATGTTGTTGGGAGTAAAAATGGGGACAACTTCTTTGGAAGGGAGACTCACAGATGTACAAAGATGTGTCCATCGCAGTGGTCAGTGCAGCACTTTTTGAAATGACAAGAAAACTTGAAACAACCTAAAATTCCATCAATAGAGAACTGGTTAAATAATTATAGCTTGTTGAGTTAGTAGAAAATTGTGGTGCATATGTTAAGAACAAGATAGATATAGATAGATATAGGTATAGATATATACTGACATAGAAATACCTTAGAGATATATTAAGTAGGAAAAAAAGCAAGCTGCTGAACATACTTAGTAAGGTAGGAGCTCATTGGTGGCATGTGTAATGTGTATGCATTGATATGGAGTAGGTGGATTCTTATCTAGGCACATAGAGTTTCTGGCATGACAGTGTTGACTTCTAGGAAAGGAAACTGACAGTTCAGGCTTTTAATTTGCATTTTATTTTCATTTTCACTCTTCTAATATATGTAACATACATGTATATTGCTTTTATTAATACATTTATTAATACTTTTTTAAATGAAGTTGGGCTTGCTCTGGGTTTTAATTGGGCTTTCTTGCTAGATATGTGACTTACGGAAAATAAGTTAAATTTATCTATGCTTCCAATTTTTGCATCAATAAACTTAAGTAAATTATAACATTGAACTCATAGGATTGTTGCAAATATTAAATAAAAAGATATATGTAGAAAGTTTAGCAAGGCATTTAGTAAGCACACAATTATAGAAGCTAATACATGATTTGTGGCCGGGCGCGGTGGCTCACGCTTGTAATCCCAGCACTTTGGGAGGCCAAGGCTGGCGGATCATGAGGTCAGGAGATCAAGACCACGGTGAAACCCCGTCTCTACTAAAAATACAAAAAATTAGCCGGGCGTGGTGGCGGGCGTTTGTGGTCCCAGCTACTCGGGAGGCTGAGGCAGGAGAATGGCGTGAACCCGGGAGGCGGAGCTTGCAGTGAGCCGAGATCGTACCACTGCACTCCAGCCTGGGCGACAGAGCGAGACTCCGTCTCAAAAAAAAAAAAAAAAAAAAAAAGCTAATACATGATTTTTACCATAGGTAGTAGTATCATGAAAATGAGAGAATTATGCAAAGCACCCTTCACAATGCCTCCAATAAAGTAGCCTGTTACTAAAAAGCTGCAATTTAATATTATAATATTAATCAATTAATATCAGTAGTAATAGAGGAAAAGACTCACTAGTTTTATGTTACTCCCATTAACGTGGCTAGTAAATGACAGCATCAGAGTAAAAATCGGAGTGTGATTCATTTATCACGATTAATTCAATATCTATGTCCTGAGCTCCTAAGACCTCAGTTCTTCTATTAAAACATACTTGCATCCAAGGGACAAGAAGAATATACAGCACTGTAAAATAAGACAAGTAGCAAGCAATTGTTAAATACAAAATAAACGCAACTAAGAACAAGTGGCCCAGGAGTTTCAGGAAAAGAAATGTCAAGCATGCCCAAGCAGAAATAAGAATACAATAAAGTCTTTAAAAATATGCCTGGCAAGTAAGTGCAAGTCTGCATATTAGGGAGGATTCCCAGCATGCCAAGGGTGAGATCGCTGCCCAAGCTGCCTCCAGTAACATGATGAAAATCCCCAGGAGCAAAGTATCTAGGAGCCAGGACCTAGGCCAGATTCCTGTCAACTGGCTTATGTTACGTGTTGGTGAGTCTCCAGTGATTTCAGAATAGTCAGGCAAACTATCCAGGAATAAATTACTTCAACCCAATAATACTATATTTCTATCTATCTATCTATCTATCTATCTATCTATCTATCTATCTATCCACCTACCTACCTACTTACTTTTAGAAACAGGGTCCCACTGTTGCCCCTGCTGGAATGCAGTGGTGTTATCATGGCTAACTGCAGCCTCAACTTCCTGGACTCAAGTGATCCTCCTGCCTCAGCCTCCTAAGCTGCTAGGATTACAGGCATGCACCACCATGTTCAGCTAATCTTTTAAATTTTTAGTAGAGACAAGGTCTTGCTATGCTGCATAGGCTAAGCTAGTCTCCTGGCCTCAAGGTATCCTCCCACCTCTGCTTCCCAAAGCACTGGGATTACAGCCGTGAGCCACTGCACCCAATCTCAATATGACTTTTAAAAACTAACATCTGAATCCCAGCGGAGCGCGGTGGCTCACGCCTGTAATCCCAGCACTTTGGGAGGCCGAGGCGGGCAGATCATGAGGTCTAGGAGTCTGAGACGATCCTGGCCAATATCGTGACACCCCATCTCTACTAAAAATACAAAAATTAGCCGGGTGTGGTGGCTTGTGTCTGTAGTCCCAGCTACTCGGGGGGCTGAGGCAGAAGAATCGCTTGAATCCAGGAGGCGGAGGTTGCAGTGAGCCGAGATCGCGCCACTGCTCTCCAGCCTAGGTGGCAGAGCGAGACTCTGTCACTAACGCCCACCTCAATGAACTGCCATATGGTTGCATTATTGACTCTTTATATGGGTGTTTCCCACACTCACTGTGGACACCTTAAAGATAGGGGTGGGGTTTTATTCTCTAAGTTGTCACACAACCTAAACAGAGCCTAGCCAGTTCCTGGTATACAGTCCATACAAAATGGAGCTTTAATTGACGAATAAACTAATGAATTAGGGACGAGATCTGTCAAGATGGTAAAAGAAAAAATAGAAAAGCATAGGTTGAAGTTATATTTGTTAACTAACATGAAGAAATAAAGAGTTCATAGTAGGGAAAAAATTGATGCCTCAAGGAGCGATTGAAGAGCTTTTTATGGGCAGTGAAGGAAACCGAGGGTCTGCATCTGTGATAGACATGCCTTCTCCAAGTAATTTAACATAAAAAATTAAAGCAATGTTTGTAGGATGTGCATTTTCTCTTCATGTAAGAAGGCTTACTGTAAACGTTTATCATCTCTTTGCCTGGTCCATGATTCCTGCAAAATAAGAAACAAACGGGAGAATGTCTCCTCCGAGACTAACAAGAAAAGTCTGACTCTATCCAATCGGTCTAAAGATACACCACCCACAGCAGCAGCTCTCATAGGACAGGGTTATACCAGCAGGGCTGTCATTGTGTGGGAGCAGGGCAGAGAACACTCACAACAGAACTGCAATACGCATCTAAATGGAATGCTGTGGGAATTTATCAGCAATTTCTCCAATTAGAGCTGGAGCCTTGGAGCTTAGCTCTGAATCCCCCCGCCGGGGAGCAGTATCAGTACTAGCTAAATGAATGATAGAGTTGTCCTAAACACTCCTGACATGCAGAGTTTAAGACATGTTCGGACTTTAACCCAAGGCAGCTGATTTGGAATAAGAAAACTGATTGTTACCACAAAGAGCGGCACACACTACTGTACCAGCTGCCCAGAGCAGACAGCAATGTTCCTGATTATTACCGACCTCAAGTTATTACAACTCGTGTATCGAATATAAAGTGATGCAATGATTAAACTAACATATATGATACCATTCCTATAGTTCTTAGCCTCTCTACTATGAACACATGAGGTATATATCCACATATATTCCCATATGGTCTCCTGTAGTTCAATATAAGAAATTCTAAGCTATATTAATCTTCCAAGGGAACTCTTTTAGACCATTTGGCATTGATATTCACTTCTGTATCTGCAAAAGCATATAGATTCATCAAATATTCATGATCATGAAAAGCTTCATACAGTACATGTGGGATTAGATATTGAAATAGTCAAATCCCAAGGGCTTATGGTATTAACATTTTCATTTAAGGGGAAATATGATATTAAACTTTAAGTAAATTAGAGATTTGCCATGCTTCTTTTCAGAATGAGATAGCACTATCTTTCATCAAAAAGGCCTTATTCTGAGAGGATATTTATGAAAGAGAAAATATTTAAAATACTCTAGTATGCAGAATTTTCATTAGAAAGATTAAATTTAGGCCATGGGGAAAAGAGACTGAAAAATTTAACCACCTAAAAATCCAAAATAAGTGCACAGATAAAATAAGATAAAACAAAATGCAAAACATGAAACTGCCAAAAAACTCCACATGAAACAACAACAAAAAAAAACACTATTAGTAAATAAAAAGAGGGACAACAAAATGTTTTTAAAAAATAAAAACTCCTGTCGTAAAGGACTAATGTCTAAAAAGCTCTAATGTATGACAAGCTCTAAAAATTTGGAAGAAGGAGGAACCCTATGCAACAATAAGCAAAGATCAGGATAAATAATTTTCCAGAAAAAGAGCCAACATTTGAAACATGTAAAAAATATGCTTAATCTTTTTTATAAGTTTAGCTAAACTTATCAAAACTAAACTATGATGAAAAACTAAAACTAATAGTTTAAAACTAACACTATAATTTTTTCATCTATCAATAATTTAAATGTTTGATAAAACAGAAAACTAGGGAGGGAGAGCATTGGGATAAATCACTAATGCATGCTGGGTTTAATAGGTATGCAATAGTTTGATAAGTGCAGCAAACCACAATGGCACATCTTTACCTATGTAACAAACCTGCACATCCTGTACATATATCCCAGAACTTAAACAAACAAACACACAAACAAAAAAACAGAACACCAGTATAAAGAAGGAAAACATGCTTTTATTTCTGGTGGTATTACAAAATGTTAAGATCAGAAAAAATGATAACATTTTTCAAAATTATTAATGGATTTACTCTTTCACCCAGCAATACCACTTCTGGGAATTTATCATAAATGCATAATTTCAAATATACAAATTAACATTTGCACGAGGTTATCATGGAAGAATTGGGTGTACAAAATATTGTAAAGGAATTGTCTTTCTTTATATGACTACATAAACTACAGTCTTTCCACACACAGAAATATATGCAGTCATAGAGATAACTGAAGTTCTGCATATACCTACAGGGAAAGATCTATAGGAGCTGCAAGGTGCCTAAGTCAAGATGGTAAGCTATCATTTATCTAAAACAGGTAGAACATAAGAACACATGTTCATGTGTACTTATAACTGCAAAAAGAGAAGTGAAAATATGGACACAAAACTAACAAGGGAAATTTCTTATATGGCAAGAGGTATAATAGGATAGACAGATATAAGAATGAAAGCAGGAGTTTTGGCTGGGTGCGGTGGCTCACGCCTGTAATCCCAGCACTTTGGGAGGCTGAGGCGGGCAGATCACGAGGTCAGGAGATCGAGACCATCCTAGCTAACAAGGTGAAACCCCGTCTCTACTAAAAATACAAAAACAAACAAACAAACAAACAAAAAACAACAAAATTAGCTGGGCATGGTGGCAGCGCCCTGTAGTTCCAGCTACTCGGGAAGCTGAGGCAGGAGAATGGCGTGAACCCGGAAGGCAGAGTTTGCAGTGAGCCGAGATCAGGCCACTGCACTCCAGCCTGGGCGACAGAGCGAGACTCCGTCTCAAAAACAAACAAACAAACAAACAGAGTGAAAGCAGGAGTTTAAAAAACTCCCTTCTACACTTTGGGAGGCTGAGGCGGGCGGATTACCTGAGGTCGGGAGTTTGAGACCAGTCTGACCAACATGGAGAAACCCCGTTTCTACTAAAAATACAAAATTAGCTGGGTGTGGTGGCACATGCCGGTAATCCCAGCTACTCGGGAGGCTGAGGCAGGAGAATCTCTTGAACCTGGGAGGCAGAGGTTGCAGTGAGCCGAGATTGTGCCATTGCACTCCAGCCTGGGCAACAAGAGCGAAACTCCATCTCAAAAACAAACAAACAAACAAACAAAAGCAAACCCTTCTATATAGTTTTCTTTGGGTAACAAATATTTCATAAAAATGAAATATTACCTATTCAAAAATAAAATTAGGCTAGGCATGGTAGCTCACACCTGTAACCCCAGTGATTTGGGAAGCCAAGGTGGGAGGATTGTTTGAGGCTAGGAGTTCAAGTCCAGCTTGGGTAACATAACATTCATCTCTACTAAAAACAAACAAACAAAAAAACCCCACAAAAAACTACAACAACAACAAAAAAACTGGGCACGGTGGTGCATGCCTGTAGTCTCAGCTACTCAAGAGGCTGAGGAGGGAGGATCTCTTGAGGCCAGGAAGTAGAGGACACACTGAGCCATGATCACGCCACTGCACTCCAGCCTGGGCACAGAGCAAGACCCTTTAAAAAAAAAAATAAATAAATAAACAAATAAATAAAATTAACTAAAAAAGCAACAGTCTAATGCACAATTCAAAGGAAAAACAAGAGCACCTACTTGACGTGGATTAGTTCTACAAGTCAGGTTTTCTCCAAATCAAACTTTTTCATTATAGTATTTGCTAGTGTATTTTCCTGCTGGACATCACATTATTCCATTTGGTAGAATGATAGATGACAGAGAGAGAGAGAGAGAGAAAAGAGAATGAGAATACCAGATTGATTCTTCTTTTTAAATTTATAAATATCATGAGGCCAACAGGTATCATATTATTTTATAAATATTCCTTTTATTATTCCAAATTAAACCACATATACAGCACACATTATTTCTAGTGGGAAAATGTTATGAGTATCTTACTAATGTATCTTTGGCTGGTACGATAGTAGCTTTTCTACTTAGTACTTTAGAGAATTTAAAAAGTATTATCAGTAATGTGCATTAATTTTATAGTTAGAAAAAGTCAATAACAGTTGCTGTCAACATTTTATTTCATTGCCAACCAACCTGATTCAAAGGAAAACCTTTAGTCTATGGCAAATGCAATTACCCTGAGTGTGTAAATGTCATGTGGAGTGAAATGTACTGATGAGCATATGAGCATCAGCTTTCTTATGGTGCAGAAGGTGGCACACTCTCCTAGCAACATCTAGACGCTAAACCAGCCCTGCCAGCACCATTAAAATACTGGATTGTTTGTAAAATGAGAGAAATTTCCCAGAAACAAGGAATACTGTTGGCCCGCCAGTCAAAGCTGAATTCTGAGTCCTCTATTGTACTCTTTGCTGATGATATAGGCTGCCCATTTCCTTAACAAGCTGGATTTGTTCATTGGAAAATGTAACAAATAATTTCAAGGTTGTGTCACTGTTGGCAAGTGCAGTAATGCTGGTGAAAAAAGGAAGTTTTCAGAACAAGGCAGAGACTGAATCTTGTTTGGAACCACCAGCCTACAAAGCCTGCAGTAGGGCCATGTTGTTCAAATTCACAGGACTGTCTGATGCTCACAGATATGGAATGTCAACTGGCTTTTATAATGATATAAATTAAAAGAGATTAATTTGTTCAAATTCAGCTTCTATGAGTAAGGAAATAGCTTTGAAATATACATTTTATGTAGTGTCTCTATCCTTTAAATATTTGCTTGCTAAAGGATTCATTGCTTTGCTTCCAGTCACAGCCAACTTTTGATTATTCAGCAGATGATCCTTTGCATGGATTTGAGTTGTTTTCTTTCTCTTGTCTACTTTTGTAATTTTATAGTTTATTAGTCCTTCCTCCATTAAATAGGCAAAGAAAGAGAAATTAAAGTAAGAGAAAACAATTGGTTATAGGCCAATTTTATGCAAATGTGCTGTTCCCTGCCCATGGATAATTACTACTGCTTTTCGGTCAAATTTTATGATGACTTCTATGGAAATTTTTTTTTTTTTTTTTTTTTTTTTTTTTGTAGACAAGAGAAAGCAGAAAGGTCTTGTGCAATGTCTTGAGCCATCTAATTCTTCCCTCCCTTTTGCCTGTGTTTTGCTTGGTGACCCTGGACAAACCATGTGTTTCCCTGTCCCTTTATGTTTTAGAAGATAGTGACACTGCTGATATTTAAAAACACTTTCAGAGAATTGAGGAAAATAATTTAAAATGCCTATGAAATATACCCAAGAACACTTAAACACGAATTTAAGGACACATACAAGCAGATTCATTTCTTCCAAGGAATTTTAAACTCTGATCCTTGTGCACAACCACCAGCCTATTAGCAATGCAAGTAAACCACAGCTTGCTCCATTACCAAAAAAAATTCCATTTTTCTAAGGCTCTGTCAGGGCATATTATTCTGACAGATAAAATCACATTACAATCAACTCTAATTATGTACAAAATATGATTGTTTATGCTTTCGATTGTAACCAGGACTTGGGAATTATTTTTTAGAGACTTTTTCTGTTCATAGGGTATTCTGTAATTTGACCACTGCTGGCTTAATTATAACAGCATTTGCCAGAAACATTTAGACTAGAGTGACTTCCTGTATCTACACGCTAAATGAATACATGACCTCCCTTGGCTAAGAGGAACCATCAAATGCATGATTTTGACAAAAGAAATAAATGTTTTCGCTTTAACATTTAGTGTTAGCCAAGGGGAAAAAATATTAATTTTCTTTTTCTAGTCTTGGCAAGAAACAGGGAAGGGAAACAAGTGCCTAAAAAAGATGGAAAAAAAATACCATCTTTGTTCGTTTGGCCTACATGTCCTCATGCAATAAGACATCCTGACATCATTAGTGAGGATCGGTGGCTGGCACAGGGGACAGGAGGGGGTTTCACCAGAAAACAAAAGATAAGAAGGAAAAGAAGAGGCTAATAAAAACCTAACAATCTGGTTTTTGTTTTTGTTTGGGTTTTTTTTTATACTGAAGACTCAGATATCTATGGAGCAGTTTGAGGTAACTAAACAATAAATCCTGTCTCTTCACATTATGTCTGTTTCTGACTAACATCTCTTACTTCCTAGATGAGTAATTTTGTGAATATTTTAGAGAAAACTTTGCTGTGGAAATCTGGATAGGCTTCTTTTTTTGTTGTTGTTGTTGTTGTTTTTGAGATGGAGTCTTGCTCTGTCACCCAGGCGGGAGTGCAGTGGCGACATCTTGGCTCACTGTAACCTTGGCCTCCTGGGTTCAAGCGATTCCCCTGCCTCAGCCTCCTGAGTAGCTGGGAACACAGGCCCGCACAACCACAACTGGCTAATTTTTTTTTTTTTTTTTGGTATTTTTAGTAGAGACTGAGTTTCACCATGTTGGCCAGGCTGGTCTCAAACTCCTGACCTCAGGCGATCCGCCTGCCTCGGCCTCCCAAACTGCTGGGATTACAAACGTGAGCCACTGCACCTGGCTGCTGGATAGGCTTCTTAATGGACTACATCAGCTAAGAATCTATTTCAGAAATTGGCTGGCTTGGTAATTGAATAATAGCTTTCACTGGTGATCCATGAATGTATGGAACTCTTTATAGCTTCTGGAGGAGGAGTTTGGAGGAAAAAGGAAATCAAGCCTAGCAATACTAAAAAAAAAAGTTCTATTTACGTAACTGCATAATCCTATTAAAGAAAATATTAAAATTTGAAACAACGTAAAACTTGGAAAAAATCTAAGGCAACTAAGACACTGCTGCAAAATGGGCTAGAGGATTATACAGAAAACCCTATTGAACATATACAGGCATACATCACTGATACGGGTTTGGTTCCAGACCACATGAGAAAGTGAATGTCACAATATAGCAAGTCACACATATTCTTTGTTTTTCTGTGCATGTAAAAGTTATGTTTATACCATACCATAGTCTATTAAGCTATTGAGTGTGCAATGCCATTGTATCTGTAAAGAGATGCATGTATCTTAATTTAAAAATACTTTATTGCTAAATAATGCCAGTGATCATCTAAGCCTTCACAAGTCATAATCTTTTTGCTTCTGGAGGGTCTTGCCTCAGTGTTGATGGCTACTGACTGATCAGGGTGGCGGTTGCAGAAGGCAGGGGTGGCTGTGACAATTTCTTAAAATAAGACGACAATGAAATTTACCTCATCAATTGAGTCTTCCTTTCACAAAATATTTCTCTGGAGCATGTGATGCTCTTTGATTGCATTTAATCCATAGTAGATCTTCTTTCAAATTTGGAGTCATTTCTCCCAAACCCCACTGCTGCTTTGTCAATTGAGTTTATGTCATATTTTAAATCCTTTGTTGTCATTTCAACAGTGTTCAGAGCATCTTCACCAGGAGTAGTTTCGATCTCAAGAAAACATTTTCTTTGCTCATTGTGAAAAGCAGCTACTCATGCATTCAAGTTTTATGAGATGTCAGCAATTCAGTCACATCTTTAGGCTGCACCTCTACTCTAATTCTCTTGCTGTTTCTACCATATCTGCAATGACTTCCTCCACTGAAGTCTTGAACCCCTCTGAGTCATCTATGAAGGTTAGGATCAACTTTTCCAAACTCCTATCAATGTTGATATTTTGACCCCCCATCTTATGGATCACAAATATTCTTAATGGCATCTAGAATGGTTGATCCTTTCCAGAATGTTCAATTTACCTTACCCAAATCAATCAGAGGATTGCAATCTATGGCAGTTATAGCCTTAAAAAAACGTGTTTCTTAAATAACAAGACTTGAAAGTTGAAATGACTCTTCTATTCATGAGCTGCAGAATAGATGTCATGTTAGCAGGCATAAAAACAACATTAATCTCCTTATTCATCTCCATAAGAGCTCTTGGATGATCAGATCCATTGTCAACAAGCAGTAGTATTTTAAAAAGAATCCTATTTTTCTGAGCAGTAGGTCTCAATTGTGGGCTTAAACCGTTCAGTAAACCATGCTGTGAACAGACGTGCTGCCATTCAGGCTTTGTTCCACTTGAGGAGCACAGGCAGAGTTGATTTAGAAGAATTCTTAAAGGCTGTAGGATTTTTGGAATGGTAAATCAACACTGGCTTCAACTCAAAGTCACCTGCTGCATTAGCCCTTTACAAGAGAGTCAGCCTGTCTTTCGAATCCAGGCATTGACTTCTCCTTGTTATAAGAGTTATTTAAGTCCTAGATGGTGTATTGTTCCAATAGAAGGTGGTTTCGTCTACATTGAAAATATGTTTAGTGTAGCCACCTTCACCAATGATCTTCGCTAGATCTTCTGGATAACTTGGTGCAGCTTCTCCATCAGCACTTGCTACTTCACCTTGCGCTATGCTATGGAGAAGGCTTCTTTCCTTGAATCTCATGAACCAAACTCTTCTGGCACCCAGCTTTACTTCTGTAACTTCCACAACTTTCTCACCCTTTATAGAACTGAAGAGAGTTAGAGCCTTGCTCTGGATTAGGGTTTGGCTTAAGGGAATGGTGTAGCTGGTTTGTTATTCATGTATCATTAAAATTGTCTTGTATTTATCAATAGTCATTAGAGTTTCTGAAGCCTCAGTGTTTTCCTCTTTTTATACGATATACATTTTCTTGTATGTTTATATAATGTTATCATATATGTTTTATATAAATAACATATTTCAGAGGAATGCATCTAGGGTCTGTGTCATGCATGACACAGACTTTCTCCATCAAACTTTCTCCATACCAGCAATGAGGCTGTTTTACTTTCTTATCATTCCTGTGTTGACTGGAGTAGCACATTCAATTCCCTTCAAGAATTGTTCCTTTGTGTTCACAACTTGACTAACTGGTGCAGGAGACTACCTTTCCATCTTGTCTCAGCTTTCAACATGCCTTTTTCACCAAACTTAATCATTTCTAGCTTTTGATTGAAAGTGAGAGACGTGTTTCTCTTCCTTTCACTTGAACACTTAGAGGCCATTGTAGGGTTGTTAACTGGCCTAATTTTAATATTTTTGTGTCTTAGGGTATAAGGAGGCCTAAGAAGAAGGATGCTGAAAGGGAGGGAGGGTTAATAGAGCAATCAGAACACACAGCATTTACCAATTAAGTTTGCCACCTTTCATGGGTGCAGTTCATGGAATCCAAAACAATCACGATAGTAACATCAAAGAACACTGAGCACAGATCACCGTAACAGATATAATGAGAAAATATTATGAAAGAATAAAATGTAATAAAAAAGCTTGAAACATTGTGAGACTTACCAAAATGTGATATAGACACACAAAGTGAGCACGTGCTTACTGGAAAATGGCCCCAAGAGATTTGATGGACACAGGATTGCTATAAACCTCCAATTTGTGAAAAACCTAATATCTGCAAAGCACAAAACAGTGAAGTGTAATAAAACAATGTATACCTGTACTTTACTTCTGAATTATTATATACATTTCATATTTCTATGGCTATCTATATTTCATATTCAGAATGCTGTTAAACTGACACATGGTTTATACTTTAAGTAAAACTCACAACCTAAGTAAGATCTCTCTGGCCCCTCGTTTCCCAGGATATGAGGTATACTGACATTTATCTCTGGTAATATTAGCAGAAGATGTACTAAGAATATAAAGTAGTATTTAAAGGACTATTTTATATGTTGACCCTCTTATAATGAATTACAAAGTAATATGAGCCCCTTTAAGTGGAAATTTTTCATTGTAGTGATTTCCATTCTCTGTTTCATTTATCTTTCCCTATTCTTCTGTCTTACTACTTGAGGATTGTATGTTTAGGCTAAGCAATGAACATATTTTAACCACACTGGAAGTTTTTCAAAATTACCCTTCAGTCTGTATCTAGAAAATAAGAGTCAACATGCATGACACAGACCCTAGATATTTTAAAAATTTAGGTTATCTAATATGCATTCCTGTGAAATATGTTATTTACATAAAACATATATGATAACATTATATAAACATATAAGAAAATGTATATCGTGTAAAAAGAGGAAAACACTGAGGCTTCAGAAACTCTAATGGCCATTGATAAATACAAGACAATCTTAACGATACATGAATAACGAAAGCTGAGCTCCTTGGAAAAAAAAGAATACATGGGTCTAGTATATGCTTACAGACATACATGTGTACCTCAACCTCAATGCAGCTTTTATACAGTCATGCACTACATAATATCATTTCAGTCAACAACAGGTTGTACATATGATGATGGTCCCATAAGATTTTATTTTTTTTTTTTCTTTTTGAGATGGAGTCTCACTCTGTTGCCCAGGCTGGAGTGCAGTAGCCGGATCTCGGCTCACTGCAAGCTCCACCTCCTGGGTTCACGCCATTCTCCTGCCTCAGCCTCCCCAGTAGCTGGGACTACAGCTGCCCGCCACCACGCCCACCTAATTTTTTTGTATTTTTAGTACAGACAGGGTTTCACCGTGTTAGCCCGGATGGTCTCTATCTCCTGACCTCATGATCCGCCCGCCTCGGCCTCCCAAAGTGCTGGGATTACAGGCGTGAGCCACTGCACCTGGGCAGATTTTAATATTTTTACTATACATTTCCTATGCTTAGATATATTTAGATACACAAATACTTGCCATTGCATTACAATTGCCCATACAGTAACAGGCCAGGTTTGTAGCTTAGGAGCAATAGGTTATATTGTATAGCCGAAGTGTGCAGGAGGCTAGACCAACTAGGCTTGTGTAAGTGCACTGTTTGATGTTCATGCAATGATAAAATTGCCTAACAGCACATTTCTCAGAACATATCCCCATCTTTAAATGACACATGACTGTACATAAATATACATACATGCGGACAAAAACAAAAGGATATCATTTCAGGATGAAAACTTGGGGAAAGGGCACATTACACATAACCAGGAGATCACTCATTAAACAAGTTGCTGCACAGAGACTTTAAGAGGTTAAATCCAAGAACATGAGGAAGATTCTTTTTAGTGAAGGGAGGCTAAGTAAATGAAACCTGTGGGCATTAACTTTGAACTCTTTATACCAAACATTTCAAAAATTTGAACTCATTGGACAAATTCATATGTCACATCAACTGTACAAGGAGACTCATCAAAGCTGCTACTTTGTATGCAATAAATGATGAGTGAAGGAGGAGGTAAAGAGAGTTACTTTTAAAATTAATGTTAAAGATGCTGGCAATAGTTTCCACATTCATTCATAGACCTCACAGCTAGGCTTACTGCTCCACAGATATTTGAAATAAGATCTTTATAAGAAAAGTGAGGATCTGTGACTGCTTGAGTTTTGGTTTTCTACCCATATGGTATGTATTCCTGTCCTTCCCATCACCCTGCACTGAGGCCTGAGTCACAGACACACGGCACTATGTGGTTGCAGTAGCTGCAGCCAAATCACTCACTTGTTTGAGCTCAATTTTCTCACACTGAAATGAGAACATTAAATAGATGCTTTCAAGGAGTTTTTAAAATGCAGAATGCATTTAATCTATACCATGGAGTAAACTGGGGCATAACAAAGGACAACTGTAAAACTGAGACAAATTTTTGATGAATATGCAAAAGCTATAAATATGAATGAATGCTATTATAAAAATATTACTAATACTACAAATAAGTAGTATCAAGTGGCCAAACCTAAGTGGTTCTAACCTTATGCTATAGATTATTCCAAGGTTTATACTTGTACATATCAATGCTCATAAAAATCCCAAAAGGTTGACAAACAAATGAGACACAGAGATGCTATGTCACTTTCAGAGAGTCACATATATTGTACATGGCAGAGTTGAGAGTCAAACCTGGGCAGTCAGACTGCAGAGTATATGCATGAACCCCGCGTTCTCCTGCCCCACCCGGTAGTTAGCCCAAGCAATTCCACACCTGTTCCAAGCTTTGTCCTTCTGGGATGAATTGAGCCATGTTTCTGGTACACTTGCTTTCCTACGTTGCCTCTAGGCATGTCAGAATCTCCTTCCCAAACTCAATTCCGCCAGATTCTAATTACCCTTCAGGACTCTATTCTAGTTCAACCCCTCCCTCAAACCTTTCTCCATGCAGCCACAAGACATAGCAGTTAGAGTTGGTGCTTTTTTCTGAAGTCAGACCTATGTGGTTCTCTTCCATCTCTATGTCTTTGCAATGAGAAGCAGAACAGTAATTACTACTCGGTTTGTCGTTAGGATTTTATCCAAATACACCTTAGTGCAGTGCCAAGTGCGGAAACAGCACTCAAAGCACATTGGCTATCTTTTCTGATTCTACCCATTCAGAATAAACTCTTCCATCTTTGTAGGGTTACAGAATTACTAGTATGCAAAGGCAAGTCCTATGGGTTGTAAACTAGTTATTCTTTTTTTTTTTTTTTGACAAACTTCCTTGAAGAACTGGACTCTGAAGAAGGGAAGCATAAAACATATCCTTGGTGTATGCTCGCAGTCTGATTGAGGAGACAAACATTAAACGGTGACCATAGGACAATGTTTTACACGCTATGAGAGACATAAGAACAAAAGTCTGGCAGCAGAAAAGTCATTTATTGAGATGGAAGAAACAGCATACTGAAGCTCGTCATACCTGAATCACATTCTGCACTTGTCCATTTCTAACCGATGGTGGAAAATTAAAATTTCATGGAGGCCTCAGCTTCTTCATCAATAGAAGTATTTGTTTGTATATTCAAGATAAAAATTAGATTTGGAGTACAATAGGCAAGGATTCATGGTAGCTAAGATGATCACCTGCCTGATGTCAGGACTGATACCTGATGGAGGCTTTTGTCCTCCAACAATATCCAGCCCATGGTAGACCCTCATTACATGAGTGGACGCATGCACTTTTGTGTCAATTTACCTAACCCATGTCTGTCCTGCTCCTTATAAAGAGGAATTGTTTTGTTCTCTGTCTGGCATCACAGATGGAATTTCTCCTTGTTGGAAGCCATGGCTTTCTATTTGTATTATATCTAGGTAAGTCATCCCAGGTGAGGGAAAGTGGGGATGCTAAAGGAGTTTTAAAAGTCCTATCATTCATTTCTCCCATTGTAAGAAGCCTTCAACACGAGTACTGGAAAATCCATGAATGACCCATAATAAGGAGGTAACGTAAAGTAAGAGAGATGAGAAAGAACTTAATCAGCAGCTCTGTTGTTTACCTGTGGCTAACGTTTCCACAGGGCCCCTGCTAGAAGTTATTTATCTCTGCCCAAAATTTAGCTCAGCCAGTGGAGGGAAGAGAATCAGAACATTAAGACGTGAAATTCAGGGAAAATCGAAGGGATACATTGGTCCAGAACAAAGCCACTGAGTTGATGGTGATATGAACCAATGTAACCAATAAGATAAATACATTAAAAAATAAGTGATCATCAGTAAAATTAGTAATGCTAATAGGGAACCCAAAAGAAGAACTGGTAGAACTTGGCAAGGAGGTTACTAACCCTGGGCTCTGAAGTCTAGGATTGGAGTCCATTGGAACACTAGAAAGTTTATTGTTCAGCAAGTGGCCACAAAGGCCACATGACCCGGAGAGTAGCAGCACATCATATAGCAGGAAGGAAAGATGTTAAGGACTAAAGAATACAGACGGTAAGAGAAAAATGCAACAGCAGCAGATATAGCAGCAGTGATGACAGTAGAGAAAATGTATGGTAAAACATCAAGTTCTAGCTTTGTAACAGTTGGATATTAAATTCATACAAATCATTATGAAAAAGAGGATACCCAAACGGAAAAACTGGCAAAGATTAAGCAAGCACTTCACAGAAGAAGACATCCAAAGGGCCAAAAGGTATATGGACAGGTTCTCAACATCATTAGTCATTAGAAAAATATGAACTCAAACCAAAACGAAATGCCACTAAGTACCCAAAAGAATGAGTAAAACTAAAACAAAACAAAATCAGATAATACCAAGTATTGGTGAGGATGTGGAGCAACCAGACTAAACAATTTTGGCAGCATGTTTTAAAGCTAAACTTCTGCCTACACTGAGACTGAACAAGTCTACTTCCAGAGAAATACCTCCTCAAAATGAGCACACATGGCTATCAAAAGGAATTTGAGGAATCTTTATGCCAACTTTATTCTAAATAGCTCAAAACTCAAGAAAACCCAAATGTCTATCAACAGCACACTGGATAAAAACCTTGCGGTATGTTGATATGTAGAATTACCGCACAGGAACACGAAAGAATGAACAGGTGTCCACAACATGGCTGGACAAACAAATAAAAAGTACCTATTATTTTATATGATTCCACCAACATGCCTTTTAACAACAAGCAAAACTATTATACAATGGGGTTAACAGAATGGTAGTTTTCATTAGGGAGTATTGATGGAACAAAGGAAACTGCCTGGGATCTTGGCAAGTTTTTATGTATTGATCTGGGTGATGATGGCAAAGGTATATACAGGTGCTATGTAGAATTAAACATTTATTTAGATGTAGACTTAAGATTTATGTATTTTACCTTAGGTATGTTATATCTTAAAGGATTTTTAAAAACCCAAACAAAAAGAAACAATTTTAATCAAGAAGTCACTTCTGACCCAGGAGCAGAAAAAAACAAGTCTCAAGGCAATGGCAACTCACAGGAGAACTGAGCTGTGTGAAACTTACTCTAGGCATGCCCCGTTAGAAGAGTTTCCCATTGCCTAAGGGAAGGTAGTAAACAAAACCACACCTCCAGCAAGTCATTATCATACATAGGTCCAAAATAAACAGTTTCACCTCTAAGAGTTTAGGCAAATCTCAACTAATTTATTTTTCTTTTTAAAAGCTTTTAAACTTCTAGGTAATTGAAACGTGGCATTAAACTCTGATGACCTCTTTGATGATTCTTTAAATAGGCAGTCTGCATTTCTAATTGCCTCTATTTCCAATTTTCATGGTAGTTTTCTCAATTAAAAAATATAAATTTTGTCAGAATTATTTAAGTAAACAGCTACATAGGGTAAGCTCTTTCCAGAAATGAAAGACAAATGACCAAATCATTTATTCTGCCTCCAAAATAGCTAATTAGCAACTAATTACCATTAGATATCTTCGGGTGACCTAGGCAAGCTGGGCACACAGAGAGCATTGTGAGTCCATGATTGAATCAATTCACCTCCCCTCATGTAATAGCAATGAGAGGTTTTCTCCTATGAGACTTTAATTCCTCTGAGAACAGAAACCATTTCTTATTCACTACCTCATTCCCTTCAGTTTCTAGATCATGTGTTTTCTTCGTTTAACCTCATTCCAGACACGATTTAAAACAGCTTGCGATGATATACCCATAACTGTAGATACAGAGGATATAGTTGAATTTTTAAAGGAGATGAACGAGAAAATACAAGGGTGAGTATACCAAATGGAGTCAACATGAGATTGAAAAGGCAAGTGCTCAAATGCTATGTACTTTCTAGGGTCTGCTCAGAAATTTGGCTGAGTTTTCTAGCAGCCAGCTCCGATGCTGGGCACTTGATTGGTGCCCACTTCATGTTTACTGTTGTTGAATGAACGTCAGGATGGAGACACCATCAGGTGTAAATACACATCAACACCCAGACTCTTCCCTGGCTAAGGGCTTTTGATTTCTCTGTTTATAGTCTCTTTTGAGTGGGGAGCTTAAACTGTTCTGCTAAAATAAGCCATTTTGCTTCTGATCTTCTGGCTTCCTGCTTCCAATTTGTCCAGAGCCCTCACTTCCACTTCTGGTTTGTTTTCATTATTTGTATTTAATAAATTGGCTTTGAAATTCTCGATTCTGATGAATAAATATTGACAATCCTCTGTCCATTAGCAAATAAACTACATCTTAAAACTTAGTGCAAAGATACAATTTAATATTAGTTTCATATGCCATGCCAAAGTGGCTTTCTAATAATGGTAACAAAAATAAACCTGCTAAAATAATTTATGACATGGCCTCTGTTACTTTGTGCAAAATTATGTGAAGAATGGACATGATAACATGATAATCTGTGTAATTTTTACTCTAAATAATGTGGGTTGATTAGATATGGGGAGAAAAAAAGACAGAATGAATTGCTGGTTGTGCACACCAGAATTTTAACAATGTGACACTCGTTATCTGACAGGCAGGAGTGGGGGAAATTAATATTTTCTTTCTACTCATGCATTTTATATATTTTTACAAGGAACTTGATTTTTTGTGATAAAAAACACATATTATATAACAAATATAGCCATCGGTAAGCATAACTACCCAAAAAGAAATATCTTTGACATGTAAATCTTCCATTTTTATGAATTATCTAGAAACCTAGCTTTATTTTATTGTTACTGCTTTATCAGAGTCCAAAAAGAATAAGTAAAAACAATATACTAAAAATGTCATAAATGAATAGACCAGCCAGGATATTTCTGCTTATTTTTAGCCCAATTCACAAAATTGTGCACGACCACATGCCCCTGGGTGCAGAACCATATCTGACTCTCTTGTCCATGTTGTTTACTTATGTAATAAAATGGTATTTTATGTTTGTCAGGTGAGGAGTTAGCATTCAAGTGCAGCAGTGCCTAATGTAGCTGCCCTTTAATGTTTTATTCTAGGCAACTCAGCTAAGATTTTAAAAGAAAAAAAGAAGGACAAAAGAAATAAAAAAACTAAAAGCCCCATTCTTCCATTGATATAGCAGGATTTAGAGGACAAGTCCCTATTAGTGTTAATGGTAGTTATGTGCCTGAATTTTCCCAACGTTCCCCAAGCTAAATGGGAAAATCTGGCAGCCTCCTCCAGAAAACATATACAGCTGCAATAATCTTGTCTTTTCAGGTTTTTCTACAGTAAGTTCCCCCAAATCCTGTATTTAATGTATTTCACTCATTAAATTTGATTAGAGCAGAGTTGAATGATTTTTTAAAAAACTCTCAACTAATTGTTGCTTAATTAAGTTGGGTAATTTGTGATTCAAAAAGGATGTTAGATTTCTAGTCAGGTAGGGCTCAACTCACAGTTACTGATGGAAGAAGAGTAAGATACAGAATTGAGTTTCAGAAATCAATGCTAAATAATAAAAAATTAAAAGGGAGAAGCAGTCTATCAACAGTACTGCTGTAACAAAGGGGATGCTTGTTTTATATTGATCAGCTGCTGTTAAATAATGCATCACTGCTTCCCAACAGTGCAGGATCTTGCGGGGTTGTTTATTGCAAGGGGTGGTTGGACAGAACCGAGCAATCAATATTGGAGCTGTAAGCATACTTGCAAATGCACTTCTGCAGCTCACCATCAAGAGTGATTTCCAGACCATTAAAGCTCAAGAGCCTGGAAGAAAGTAAGGAGACCACGGCTGTACACAATTCTTCACAGGACCTTTTAGAGAACACTAAGATTTGGCTCTTGTTAAGATGGAGCTAACTTAAGAGGTTCTTTCTGAATGCTTTCTTACCCTTCATTTACTACATTACATCTACAGGTTTCACAGCTTAAATGAATTATGTGGAATTTACTGGCCTCTTAGATTTATCAGATGCACATCCTTACTATTGAATTATCAGCGACATTGGCAGTCATTTACTAGAAAAATCACCCTGCAATAGGACCTTAACTCTAGGATTCTTCTCCATTTTATGATTTTATAATGAAAAAGCAACAATGTCTATTGGAACTGTAGATCCAGGTACATTATTATTATCTTCAGCATCACAAATCCTAGCAGTGCTTAAAATTTAGCAGCAGTAAATGCTTTTACCGCCCATGAAAAATAACTGCACTGGAAAACAGTTATCTGCCATCTCCAGGACAAGAGCCTTAAGAATTGTCATTTGTTCTGTGGGATCTTGATGGCATAAAAGCAGGGCAGAGCATGCGCTACTTATAAGTTCCACGATGTTAGGTAAAGTCTGCAGCCTTTTGAGATATCTTTATCCATAAAATGAGGACAGGAGTATCTTCCCTTTTTTTTTTTTTTTTTTTTTTAACTCATAGGACTTTGGAGAGAGAAAGAAGCTAATGTACATAGTAGGTTTATAAACTACTTTATTATTTTATGAAGAAAGAGCTAAATAAAAGAACAAGGAAATTCCTCATGGGAACCCATACCCCCAGGAGTTATTACTAGTGAAACCAATGATAAAAGTTATATTTAGGCCAAGTATCACAGAAATCATGCCTTTTTTTTTTTTTTTTTTTTGTCTTTTTGAGACGGAGTCTTGCTCTGTCGCCCAGGCTGGAGTTCAGTGGCACGAGGTCGGCTCACTGCAAGCTCCGCCTCCCGGGTTCTCGCCATTCTCCTGTCTCAGCCTCCGGAGTAGCTGGGACTACAGGCGCCCGCAACCACGCCCGGCTAATTTTTTGTATTTTTAGTAGAGAAGGGGTTTCACCGTGTTAGCCAGGATGGTCTCGATCTCCTGACCTCGTGATACGCCCACCTCAGCCTCCCAAAGTGCTGGGATTACAGGCGTGAGCCACCGCGCCCAGCCAGAAATCATGTCTTAAACGAATCCTCCTACTAATTAGCTAATGTCGTCTGGTATTTTATTATTTTATCTTATTTCAGAAATAATGTCAGTTGGTTTACATATATATAAACCCTACTGGGTAAATTGTGTTAAAATGGTTTGAACAACCAAAAAAAAAGCAGAGATAAATGTGGGACCAGCGAAATGCATAAAGGACATATGATCAAAGCATAAATACAATAGATGGGCTTAGTGGTACACTGGAGGTGATTCTCAGCCGCTCACTAAAGGTAACTGTGCAGGTCTTCCTAACTTCACATCTAATGATATTATGTTGGTAACTTGAAATCAGCCATAGTGGGATAATATATGCCTCAGAAACTGGCAGATGCTACAAACCAGAACTTTTCTTTTCCCCCATAGCCAGCTGTGAAACATTTACCAGCCCCAAGGATCAGCTAGATGCTTGGCTATAGACTCCACAGTGCCCAGAGAAAAAGAGATATGTCTCCTACACAGCTCAATGTCACAGGATAATCTGAATCTGATCTATGAGGGGAATTCGTGACTGTTTTTGTTACTAAGCGTAGGTATTTCTTGCTTCAGGTTCTCACAAAGAAAATACTTATATGAGGTAATGGAAAACGCTTTCCAACTTCCTGGTTTTCACCAAGTTCAGCAAAAACAACTGCATTAAAAGTGGGTACATTTTAATATCATGCTTTTAAATTGCCATTGTACTACCAGTCAAGAGAAATTATTACCTAATTTCTATTACCTAATTATTTTCATAGAAGAGCAAAAGTTATTTTTATTTTTAAAGCACACTGTTATCCAAAACAATCCAAAAGGAAGTCTAATAACGGTAGGAAATTAAGTAATCTCCATATAGAAAGGAACTGCCAAAGAAGGGAAGAAAATAGAAGGCATTACTCATGAATACCACCATCTCTCAGAACCTGGGCATGTTTCCTAACTGAATGGCTATCCGAGGTTATTAATTTGGTGTGCATTATATCTAGTGAGCCTCAACTTCTATCTTCTGTTAGTGTCAGCAAATTTCAAAGTACCTACGCTTGCTCCATATATACTAGTTTTAACATAATGGGTATAATTTTTAAAAAAAACAGTTTTTCTTCTTCTTTCCAGAAATTATAATCTGTGTTCAAAAAAATTTATTTTATCTGTGCCTGTGTATTTGTGTGTGTGTGTGAGTATGTGCGCATCTCTAGATTTGTCTGCCCCTGCAGCACAATATTGTCTGTCCTTTGCATTAAATCATCTTTTATAAAAGTGTAGAGACAGAAGGAAAAAAATAAATTCCATGATATTGGCAGATCTCCACCTTATCATATAAACTAATTTATTTTAGCTAAACAAGTTTAGTCTATTCCTCTTTTTCCTATCTTTAATGTAAGTGCTATTTGCTTCTACAAGGGTGTCAGCATCATTGGAATTTCAGAAAATGAAAAACACTTGTCAACACTTTTACTTTCCTTCATTCTCACTCTTTTATTCATTACAGATGCCTCCACTGGAACACAAACACAGACACACCTATCTTCCCTGCCACTCACATGTAACACTCAATTTCCAACTGCATCCTTTAACATCCTGCTAGCTGCTAAGCTGCAGTCCGTTCACGCTGTTGATGAAAGTGCACTGCTTAAAATATTGGCCAACCAACTCTACCTCTTTTACATTACGAAGAAGAATGAGCAAGGGAAGAGATTATCTTTCAGGAGTTTGCCAAGTACATTACTAATTAAAGGGATACAATATATATTTTAATAGCATTATTGGCTCTGGAAAAACAATATGTGCTCATTATAAGAAATGTTTAAAAGGAGGAATGTACAAAAAAATAGCTGGAAACTAAAATTATACCTCCAAAAACATAATAACTGCTAATGCTTGAAGACTAATCATCCAAATATCTCTATACATACACACAAAAATATACCTTCAATTTTGCTAAATATAATTATTAAAAATGTTACTTTGCAAAAGTGTTTCAGTGGAAGATTTTTGTAGGAATTTCTGCATATTATTGGTTTTAGATTTTATTTTTTGGTTGTTATTGATGATGACCTCTCAGGGCTTATTACTATGTAAATAGGAACAAAATTCGTACATGTTTTAGTAAAGATAAACATAATGATCCATGATTAGGAAATTTCAAATTCCTTTATCATTCAAAACATTGCTGGACTGTCTACTTGGTGGTAGAAACAAGGTTGGGTCAGAGGAGAGCTGGCCTTGTATGGTTCAGATCCCATGAAATAGATACATTTGTAAATGTTAAATCACTGCATAGCAGAATAAGTGGCGTGAAGTCCTCTCTCTCTCTCTCTTGCTATATATATATATGCAACCTTTCAACAAATGGTGGATTGAGTTTACACTAGTGTAAGTGTAAGGGATCTCTCTAAGTGCTGAAGAATAAAAAATAAATAAAGTCCTTGCCTTCAAAGAACTTACAGATAAGTAGGGAGATAAATTGCAAAAATGGAAAATTTAAAATAAAGGAAAAATGGAATCAAAACCCTTTTAATAAAATTGGGAAAACTTGATGGTTGATTTGGTGAAGAATAGTTTTGAAAAACTAAGTTTAAGGCCAGGTGCAGTGGCTCACACCTGTAATCCCAGCACTTTGGGAGGCTGAGGCGGGAGGATTGCCTGAGCTCAGGAGTTCGAGACCAGCCTGGCCAACATGGTTAGAACACATTCATCTTTACAAAAATTACAAAAGTTATCTGGGCATGGTGGCATGCGCCTGTAGTCCCAGCTACTTGGGAGGCTAAGCTGTGAGACTTGCTTGAACCCAGGAGGCGGAGGTTGCAGTCAGCCGAGATCGTGCCACTGCACTCCAGCCAGGGTGACAGAGCAAGACTCCATCTAAAAACAACAACTAAATTTGAGGTTTCCAGCTTTAGAGACTCAATGGATGAATGAATAATGCAGATAGAAATGGAGTGGATCTGGTGGGAAGAATAAAACTTTGGCCTACGTAAGTTTAAGGTGCCTATGGGAGATCCAGGAGAAAATATGCAGTAGGTATTTAGGAATATAGTTCTAGATTTCAAGAAAGTGTTCAGACCTGGAGTTATATATTTAGACTGCAGCATTCATGTGTTAAAATGTAATTGCTAATGTGATGGTATTAAGAGGTGGGGCCTTAGGAGGTGATTAAGTCATGAGGATGGACCCCTCATGAATGGGCTGGCATTTTGATCTTGAACTTCCCAGCCTCCAAAACCCTGAGAAATAAATTCATATTATTAATAAATTACCCAGTCTCAGGTATTCTGTTATACCAGTACAAAGAGATTATGACCATATATAACATAATTTTAATAAAATATTGTATACCTCAGTTTTGGAAGAGAAAATAGGTTATTTCTAGATCTTCAGAATGCAAAACCCCTTTCTGGGTGTAAATTAGAAGATATAAAATTCTTTTAAAAAGTCAAGATTTTTCAATTTTGAAATAGATTACTGTGAAAGAGAGTGAAGTCTCTGTCACTAGAAGAATTCAATTAGTCTTTTACGAAATCTCCACCATGCAGTTATGGGAAATGACCATATTTTTTCTCTAAACCTCTCTATAACTATGGGATCTTACAGTCTAATATTTTTTCCCAGAATTCAAAACAATTAATTTGTTATCCTTATTGTGGAATAGTTCTTAGTGACTCACTTCATGAATGCAGGCATACTATGAGGAAATACTAAAGAAAGAATATGTATAAGATTTTATTTCCTATACATGAACAGGGTTCCAGACTCTAAATCAATAATTATGTAGGAAATCTCTGATTGCCCAGCTGTGCTACCTGCCCAGATTCATGGTCAAGTACAAAGCTTCCTTCATCAAACTTATAGTCAAGTATGGGATACAGAGAGGCAAATGGTAATTGGAATACAGAAAAATAAATGAGGAAATAAGGATGCTGTGAAAATAGGTCATCAAACCCAGGTACAACTGGCATTTGGGAGGTCAGAGCACTCCCCCAGGCTATGCTGCTTAGACTGGCGTGGAAAGGATCAGCAGAACTAGGTCGATGACCATGGGAAGCAGGAAGAGCACCCATCTAGAGGCAGCTGGTGCACAGGCTGGGCAGCTCAAAGATCAGTGTACCTGGAGTACATTGATAAGAAGCAAGTGGCAGAAGACTTGCCCAGCCATTAGATCATGACTGGGCTGAACTTTATCCAAGGAAAAAGGAGACTTTGAGATATTATAACCCCACAATGAACATAAGCAGATGTTAGAGAAATTGTTTGACTTCTGCCTGGAGAATCAACGGGTCAGATGATAGGAGGTGGGAAATCGATTAAGAGACCCCACTACATTAATCTGGGAGAGAGATCATCACTGTGAGTGAGTTAGGAACAGAGGCGTGGAAAGAGGTGGACTAGCTCAAAAGGTAGTGACAGTTTATCAAGAAAAACCATGGACTTCCCTAGGTTCATTTTTTTAATCAATTGAAATATTGGGCCCAAATACAAGTTTTCTAAGTAAAAAGTGGTTACTGTTCTCAATATATTGCAGTTTCCTATATGCCAGCCCGAAACTATTTATCAGCCAAATTTACTAACTCTCTTAGGAGTTACTGTCTTTACCAATTACACAGCTTATCTCTCAAAGCATTGGAAAAGCAAGAAAAAAAGGCCTGATTCCAGGACGTATCCAAACCCAGAATCTGAGATGCTCTTTCAGAATGTTTAAATTCAGGGTATTCCCCAAAATGTCATAGAGTGGTTGTCATGTCTTCTGTCCTCGTGTCCAGAAAGGAAGCTGTATTGAGTACCCTTGCTTCTTTCTGCAGGGATTCCCAGACCACTGGAGAGATGACCAAAAGAATCACATCATCTCTGCATACTTTTAATGAAGGATGTGTAAGTCTTGTGGCTGATACAATTTACCATCACATGGCATAAGGCCAAAAAAATATGAGGCAAGTTTCCAACAACAGATTTCAGGGACTTCTGAAAACTGTTGAATTAGAAGCATAAGATTATGGAAATAATGTCCATTGTCAAATTGTGAAGTGGCAAACATTGGGAGCTGTCATTATAGTTTTACAATTACAACTTGGCTGAGCTGTTGTAAATACGCAATTGTAGCCCTTTAAAATACCATCCAAAATTGTGATTTCACCTTCTGACTCCACCTGTCTCCTGTAGCCATTGCCTCTCTCCCAGAACTTCTCACAGCACCTCCTTCCTCAAGCAGCAGCCCTCTCTTGCTATTTCTCTTCACTTTCAAATTTCAGTTTCTCAGCAGATCTGACGGTAGTTTAGACTTACAGGGGAAATGACTGTTGTATCTCTGGGGTCGTTTGTACTGGGCTCAGAACAACTTTGTTTTCTGGAACAAGTGATCTAGTGGATAATTTACATGAGAGAGAGAGAGAGAGAGAGAGAGAAAGGCTATGCAAACACAGAGCTCTTCTTGAAAATCAGAATCTGTGATTACCACGATCCCGTATCTAGGATAACGCTAAGTTACAAAGAATATATACAAGTTCCCTGGTTTTTAAAAAGAACAGATTTACTGACTCCAAGGAATTAGTTATTTAATCTTAGGGTTTCACGCTCTGTGGGAAGGAGATCTTTTGAAGGCCCACAAAATAATTCACTCTTGTACCTACATTCTGTATGCACATAAGGTCATCTCTGATTTAAACACACACACACACACACACACACACACACACACACCCTTCAGTTTGACAGGCCTTGTAGGAATGCAGCCCAGTGGATGTGCGAGTGAGTTGTGGGTGTACAGGTTCTACCCATTAGAGAAGGAGGCTCCCTTCTAGATGTTAGGGGAAGGCCAATGTTTAATACAGACAGGACCCAGTTCTCGTGAAGACAAGCTAGATAAACATCTAGTTGCATAAACAGACACACTGAAATGTAGGCAATTGTTAATGCAGGGGTGTCTGGAGGTTGTGAATCTGTTATTTAGTTTGATGAAAGGTATGGGAGGTATCCAGTTTAGGGCCTGATTACTGATGTGTCAAGAAGTTAGAAATATAACCACATGTCTAGGGCAGTTTGGAAACAAGAAACAGGGACTGCATATATTAAACAGGTTACTTGGTGTTATACAATGTGGCTCTTTTTTTTGATGCGAAGAGAGATCTGACTGAGAATTTTAAAAGCACATTTGTTTTTCAGAAATACATTTTCCTAATGCATATGTGTTTATGATTTAAGCCACTTAGAATAAAGCTTTACATCCTATAAGAAAAAAGGAAATGAGCCAGAGGCCTGGGTGACACTGCTGTCAACTAATCAACCTGAGACTTTGTTTTATATGGGCTTCTGTCTACAACACCTTATTTCATAAATATGGTGGATCCATTCACACTGATCTCAAAACAGCAGTATAACTCTGCCTGAAGGAAGCTCATCTAAGACACATTTTCTCCTTGAGGCATGTCACAGCCTTCCTGCGCTTTGGAACATGAGGCAACATTTCAGGACTGTGCTCAGGGGCCATTAAAACAATGATATCACCACGAAAACAACAAACTCCCACACATACACACACACACACACAAAATGTAAGAAAAGCGACACTCAACAGACAGTGAGAAGGACACCTGTTTATGGTATGAATGAAACAAGAAAGCAGAGTGGCTCCTTGTTGGACCTCAGCTGGGAACGTGTGTGTTGGGCAATTTAAACATTTCAGCTCCCTGGGCGTGGCTGCAAATGATGCAAAAGTTCCCTGAGTATTGACTTTTGAGATTATAAATATATTTTACCAAGTAGTAAAGTGGAATTCCCAAATAATGAGGTTCAACTGGATGTGAATAACCTCTGGTCAGACATTGAACATCATGCAACAAAAAGAGACAGGAAACAAAAGGACAGACTCATTTCCTGGAGGCAGTTTGCAGGCTGGGAGGCAGAGAGAGACAACCCAGAAAGAGTTGGTCTTGCTGAGTTGAGGAGGCAGAGTTCAGTTCACTGAAGCTGATGCGGCTAGAAATTTTGAGACAGAATACCAGAGAATAGGGAGAGAGAGAGAGAGAGAGAGATTGAAAAGAGAATGATATCCACAGGTCTATTGAGGAAGCCTGAAGGAACATCCACATAGCAGTCTACCAAACAATTCTTAAACCTAACCTATGGATAGGAATAATTTGTGATGCCTTATAGAACTGGAGGCATTAGGCAGAGTCCTGGAAAGGGTGTACCCACTGTAGTGAACAAAGCTAGCTCAAGGGCAGAGACTGCTATGCACCTGCAAATCCCAAACTAAAAAGTAAGCCTTGACAGGATCCAATTAATCTGCAAATAAGTGCATGCCAGTGCAAAATGTATCGCTTCTTAAAAAAATGAAACAAAATCCAGCACTCTACAATACAATGTACTATGTATGGTAATCAGTAGGAACTTAGAAGGCATACAAACTGAAACATAGGACTTCTAACAGGAGAAAAAGCAATCAGCAGAAACAGACACGAAGGGCAGAGACAATGAAATTATAAGACAAAGATCTGAAACAGCTACTAAAAACATAAATACACTCAAGAATGTAAAGTAAAATATGAACAGAAGGAGAAAAAAATAATTCAAATAGAACTTTCAGAATTCAAAATTCAGTAGAATTTACACTGTAAACATAATAGAGTTTTCAATATTCTTCCTTCGGTAACTGATAGGACGAGTAAACGAATACACACACAAAATCTGTAGGACTAGAGCACTGTAACTGTTAAAGCAATTACACTCATAGTTTAAAAATATTCCACAAAGAAAATTCCAAGTTCAAGTAGCTTAACTGGTGAACTCTATAAAATATTTAAGAAAAAGATGGCCTGGCATGGTGGCTCACGCCTGTAATCCCAGCACTTTGGGAGGCCAAGGTGGGTGGATCGAGGTCAGGAGATTGAGACCACCCTGGCTAACACAGTGAAACCCCGTCTCAACTAAAAATACAAAAAATTAGCCAGGCATGGTGGCATGTGCCTGTAGTCCCAGCTGCTGGGGAGGCTGAGGCAGGAGAATTGCTTGAACCCGGGAGGCGGAGGTTGCAGCAGTGAGCGAAATTGCGCCACTGCGCTCCAGACTGGGCGACAGAGCAAGACTCCGTCTCAAAAAAAAAAACAAAAAAGAAAAAGGTATATGAGGTTTATAGACACTCCTTCAGAAAACACATTTGGAGGGAACACCTCCCAATTTGTTTAATGTAGCTAGACTTACCCTACTAGGGAAACCAGCAAAAAAGACGTAACAGGAAAAGAAAAGTGCAGACCAATAACCTTCAACACATAGGGTACAAAAATGTGTAACAAAATATTAACAAATCAAATGCAGCAATGTATAAAATAAATAGTATAGTATGTCTAAGGTAGCTTTGTACCAGGAATTTAAGGTTAGTTCAATATTCAACAATAAAACAATTTACTATAGAATACAAAGAAATACTGTGTGATAATCTCATTAAGTGCATAAAAGCATTGAAGAAAATTCCAACACTTACTCATAATTCTTAGCAAAATATGAATAGAAGAGAACTTCACTAAAATTAGTAAAGCAGTCTTTACATAAAATCTGTAGCTAATATCATACTTAATAGTGAAATATTGGGTGCTTCTTTCTCTAGGATGGAGAGCAAAGTAATGGTGTTCACCCCTATCTTCTCTTTTCACAACTGTGCTAGAGGGCTCAGACAGCCAAACAAAGCAATGAACAGAAACCAAAGGATACAGATGGTAAAGGAAGAAGTAAAACTTCTGTATTTGGAAACAATGTTAGTGTCTACCTAGAATACACAAGGAATTTTCAAATCAACTATTAAGACTAATAGGTGAGCTTAGCAAGGTCACTGGATTCAAAAATCAATTAATTTTCATACATTAGGGGAAAAAAACTGAAGTTCAGTAAATGATACTATTTATAACAACACAAAAATAAAATTCTTAAATTTAAATCTAACAAAATTTACGTAAGACTTACTTATATACTGAAAACTACAAAACATTCCTGAGAGGAATTAAAGAAGGCCTAATTAAGTAGAGGGATATAACATGTTAATTAAACTGGATATTAAACATTGCTAAGATGTCATCTCCCTAAAATTGATCTATTGATTTAACACAACCACAATCATAATATCATCAGAAAATATGACAAGCTTATTTTAAATTTTTATGGAAACCAATAGAAGTTAGAGTACCTGGAAAAAAATTGGGAAAGAACAAAGCTAAAAAACTTCCAGTACCTACTTTCAAGACTTACTAGAATGCAACAAAAATCAATACAGTGTGGTACTGATGTAAGAATAAATAAATAGACTAATGCAGCAAAACAGACTCAAGAAACAGACCTACACTTACATAGTTAGTTGATTTTTTAAAATCTTTTGTTTTATGTTCAGGGGTTATGCCCAGGTTTGTTACATGAATAAATTGTGTGTCACAGGGGTTTAGTGTACAGATTATAGTGTACAGATTATTAGTGTACAGATTATCACCCAGGTAATAATCTGTACCTATCAGGTACTATGCTACACTCCATCCTCAAGTACATGTGTATCCATTTGTACTCAACGTTTAACTCCCACTTAGAAATGAGAATACGTGGTATTTGGTTTTCTGTTCTGGTGTTGGTTTGCTAAGGATAATGGCCTCCAGCTGCATCCATGTTGCTATAAAGGACATGATCTCATTTTTTGTGGCTGTGTAGTATTCCATGGTGTATATGTACCACATTTTCTTTATCCAGTCTACCATTGATGGGCATTTCGGTTGATTCCATGGCTTTGCTACTGGGAATGAATAGTGCTACAATGAACATACATGTGCATGTGTTTTTATGGTAGAATTATTTATACTCCTTTGGGCATATACCCAACAATGGGATTGCTGGGTTAAATGGTAATAATGTTTGAAGTTCTTTGAGAAATTTCCACATTGCTTTTCATAGTGGTTGAACTAATTTACATTCCCACCAGCAGTGCATAAGCATTCCCTTTTCTCCATAACCTTGCTAGTATCTGTTATTTTTTGACTTTTTAATAATAGTCATTCTGATTGGTGTGAGACGGTACTTCATTATTGATTTGATTGGCATTTATCTAATGATTAGTGATGTTGAACTTTTTGTCATATGCTTGTTGGCCACCTGTATGTATTCTTTTGAAAAGTGTCTGTTGATGTCTTTGGTCACTTTTTAATGGGGTTGTTATTTGCTTGTTAATTTGTTTAAGTTCCTTTTAAATTCTGGATATTAGATCTTTATCAGGTGTATAGTCTGCAAATATTTTCTCCCATTTTGTAGGTTGTCTATTTAGTCTGTTGAGTTTCTTTTGCTGCGCAGAAGCTCTTTAGTTTAACTGGGTCCCACTTGTCAGTTTTTGTTTTTGTTCCAATTACTTTTGGCATCTTTGTCATGAAATATTTGCCAGGACCCATGTCCAGAATAGAGTTTTCTAGGTTGTCCTCCAGGGTTTTTATAGCTTTAGATTTTACACTTAAGTTTTTAATCCATCTTGAGTTGATTTTTGTTTATGGTATAAGGAAGGGGTTCAGTTTTAATCTTTTGCATATGGCTAGCCAGTTATCCCAACACAATTTACTGAATAGGGAGTCCTTTCCCCATTGCTTGTTTGTGTTGACTTTGTCAAGATCAGATGCTTGTAGGTGTTTGGCTTTATTTCTGTACTCTCCATTCTGTTCCATTGGTCTATTGTCTGTTTTCATGATTTGACATAGACTTTAAAGTTCTTCAACAGAGAAAGAGAAGCATTTTAGTAAATAATACTGGAACAACTGAATATCTATATGTGCAAAAAAAGGAAAAGGAAAGAAAAAACTCTCAAATATTACTTTTTGTCAGAAAAACTAAAAACATCAATAAATAAATCATAAGTCATGCTATTGTGATTGATCATATACCTAAATGTAAGGGCTAAAACTATGCGATTTCTATAAGAAAACATGAGAAAATGTTGGGGATCTTGAGTTAGATAATGATTTCTCATAGGACACAAAAAGCTATTGCTGGCCAGACATGGTGGTTCATGCCTGTAATCCCAGCATTTTAGGAGGCCGAGGCGGGCGGATCACCTGAGGTCAGGAGTTTGAGACCAGCTTGGCCAACGTGGTGAAACCCCGTCTATACTAAACATACAAAAAAATTAGCCAGATATAGTGCCGGGCACCTGTAATCCCAGCTACTCAGGAAGCCGAGGCAGAAGAATCGCTTGAACTGGGAAGCCAGAGGTTGCAGTGAGCCTAGATTGCACCACTGCCCTCCAGTTGGGGAGACAGAGCAAGACTGTCTCAAAAAAAAAAATCTAAAAAAGCAGTACTTATACTAAAACATTCATAAATTGGACTTTAGCAAAATTAAAACCTTTGCACTGTAGAAGACAATGCTAAGAAAATGGAAAATGCAAGGCACAGATGTGGAGAAAGTATTTGCAAAAATATGCACCTGAGAATGGACTTGTATCCAGACTATATAAGAACACTGTTAATGGAAAGATGACTCTGTCACATGCTAAAACAGTGAGAAAGACTTTATTTAGGATGATTGTAATAAGTGTCAGAATTATCATAATGGGGAGAGAGATCAGGCTCAACTCTGAATATAAACAAGACAGCAGATATTACAGCCAATGGGCAGAGTGAGGGCTCAGTGGATGAACAAAGATTAAGAGGAGGCAGCATAATCACAGGTAGGGGGTTTCTAGCTAAAGGCAGGCTAAGGGCTCAAACATTAAGGATCTGGAATGAGACATGTGGTATCACGGGTGGAGGATTCTCTCTAAACTGACTCAGCAGGATTCCTGGTAAACTGGGCAGGCCAAAACCTGGGCTAAATTGGGATACAGCTAAACTGGGCAGGCCAAAAACAGGGGCCAAGGAAGCAGCTAAGAGGAAAAGAGAGTTCGGGGGAGCCTGTCTAAAGTTTGGTCAAGGAGAGAGTTTTGTCAAAACTTACAATTCAATATTAAGAAGACAAGTAATTGGGAGGCCAAGATGGGAAGATTGCTTGAGCCCAGGTAATCAAGACAAGCCTGGGCAACATGGTGAGACACCCATCTCTACCAAAAAAAAACAAAAAATTAGGCATGATGATGTGCACCTGTAGTCCCAGCTACTCAGGAGGATGAAGCAGGAGGATCACTTGAGCCCAAGAATTTGAGGCAGCAATGAGTTATGATGGTGCCACTGCACTCCAACTTAGGTGACAGAGCAAGATCTATTCTCAAAAAAAAAAAAAAAAAAAAAAAGAAAAAGAAAAGAAAAAAAAGGAAAATTAACCAGTTTTTTTTAAAAAAAAAATATTTGAACGGAAACCTAAAAAAAGAAGGTACAACATGTCAAGTAAGAACATAAAAAAGATGTTCAACATCATCATTCCTTAAAAAATGTAAATTAAGCCCACAAGGAGATAACCACTTTCTAAATGCTAGAGTGGCCTTAAGTATTGGACATAGATGTGGAGCAGCTGCGACACTCATACTGTGCTGTTGGAAGGGCAAAGTGGTAGCCAACAGGCAAAATATTTTGGCAGTTTCTTAAAAAATTAAACATATACTTATTCTGTGGCCCAGCAATCCCACACCTAGATGTTTACCAACTATGTTCTCACAAAGAAATACTCATTTATGTTTAATGTAGCTTTATTAGCCCAATCCTGGCAACAACCAAAATACCCATGGACTGGTGAATGGATAAATGCATTGTGGCAGTGTATCCATAAAACAGAATACTATGCAACAAGGAAAAGGAATCCATTTGTTTGAAGACAATTCTCCATGGGGTTTCTACATGTCTTATGACAGCTTTTGTCTGGGACTATCTTTTCTTGGATGTTTGTATGAAAAACAGCCTGTGAGGACAGACAGAGTGACTGTACTGTGGCACTCTGTTTTCTGACTAAATGTCTTCCTCTAGGGTTAACACTAGGTAGGTTCAATGGCAGCCCCTTATCATCCTGGTGGAATGATAAGCCCAGGCTTCCTCAGTTATGACACGGACCCTATGAGTGTGCCACATTTCAGGGCTACTTAGGGACTTGCAGGACAAAGGGAACATGATGAAACACACACTTCCTGCTGGGTTATGAGCAACAAAGTCCCTCATCTCTGACCCAATGATCTAGTGTCTTCTGCCAGAATCCATGAAACAGTGGCAGGCTCATTTGTCAGCATGTGAGCAGGGTAAAATTTCAAACCCTTCGCAGTCCTGTGCAGAACTACAGATAAATGCAATGGCGTGGATGAATTTCAAAAGTATGCTCTGTTTTTGTCACATTTGTCCAAGATCAGATGGTAGTAGATGTGTGGTATTATTTCTGAGGGCTCTGTTCTGTTCCATTGGTCTATATCTCTGTTTTGGTACCAGTACCATGCTGTTTTGGTTACTGTAGACTTGTAGTGTACTTTGAAGTCAGGTAGCATGATGCCTCCAGCTTTGTTCTTTTGGCTTAGGATTGTCTTGGCAGTGCGGGCTCTTTTTTGGTTCCATATGAACTTTAAAGTAGTTTTTTCCAATTCTGTGAAGAAAGTCATTGGTAGCTTGATGGGGATGGCATTAAATTTATAAATTACCTTGGGCAGTATGGCCATTTTCACGATATTGATTCTTTCTATCCACGAGCATGGAATGTTCTTCCATTTGTTTGTGTCTTCTTTTATTTCGTTGAGCAGTGGTTTGTAGTTCTCCTTGACAAATGGGATCTAATTAAACTAAAGAGCTTCTGCACAGCAAAAGAAACTACCATCAAAGTGAACAGGCAACCTACAGAATAGGAGAAAATTTTTGCAATCTACTCATCTGACAAAGGGCTAATATCCAGAATCTACAAAGAACTTAAACAAATTTACAAGAAAAAAACAAACGACCCTATCAAAAAGTGGGCAAAGGATATGAACAGATACTTCTCAAAAGAAGACATTTATGCAGCCAACGGACACATGAAAAAATGCTCATCATCACTGGCCATCAGAGAAACGCAAATCAAAACCACAATGAGATACCATCTCATACCAGTTAGAATGGCGATCATTAAAAAGTCAGGAAACAACAGGTGCTGGAGAGGATGTGGAGAAATAGGAACACTTTTACACTGTTGGTGGGACTGTAAACCAGATCAACCACTGTGGAAGTCAGTGTGGCGATTCCTCAGGGATCTAGAACTAGAAATACCATTTGACCCAGCCATCCCATTACTGGGTATATACCCAAAGGATTATAAATCATGCTGCTATAAAGACACATGCACACGTATGTTTATAGCAGCACTATTCACAATAGCAAAGACTTGGAACCAACCCAAATGTCCATCAATGATAGACTGGATTAAGAAAATGTGGCACATATACACCATGGAATACTATGCAGCCATAAAAAAGGATGAGTTCATGTCCTTTGTAGGGACGTGGATGAAGCTGGAAACCATCATTCTCAACAAACTATCACAAGGACAAAAAAGCAAACACCGCATGTTCTCACTCATAGGTGGGAATTGAACAGTGAGAATACATGGACAGAGGAAGGGGAACATCACACACCAGGGCCTGTTGTGGGGTGGGGGCAAGGGGGAGGGATAGCATTAGGAGATATACCTAATGTAAACGATGAGCTAATGGGTGCAGCACACCAACATGGCACATGTATACATATGTAACAAACCTGCATGTTGTGCACATGTACCCTAGAACTTAAAGTATATAAAAAAAAAGTATGCTCTGTGATAGAAGCCACATAAATGACTATGTACTGTATGCTTCCTCTACTATGAAAATCTAGAAAAGGACAAACAGTAGTGATGAGGAGCAGATCAGTGGTTTCCTAGGTCCAGGGTCGAGCAGAAGGATTGGCTGCAAAAGGGCAGGAAGGAATTTTTAGGGGTGAAGGAAATATTCTATATCTTGCTGGTGCTGGTAGTTATACAGCTCTATTTTTTTTCATCAAAACTCATCTAACTATACACTTAAAGTGGTGAACTTTATTATCTTTAATTTATACTTTAATACATTTGACAAAAATATTAACAAAGATAAAGCTAGAATGTCAATCTTGATATTCTGAATTAACTTTTACCATATCTTATGCTTTTTCGCTCCATTTTGGATCAACTTCTAATTCATCCTCCAAACTCAATGTAAAGTATTAAGATAAGTTAAGCAGAGTAAAACATATAAGCATTATGTACATATTTTTGAGGACACATCCATTTTGAAAATATCTGTCCTTCTGTAGATGCTCTTTAAATCAGCTTTCTCCTTGGCAATTTAATTTTAAGCACAACTTGGGTGGGTGGGAATTTCAATCTCAGTCACTTTGGGTTTTTTTCTCTATCTTCACAATATTTTTTTAATCCACATGTGCAAAGTAGAGCAGAACCTAAAAAAAGAATTCTTTGATCTCTGGACCACATTGATCACTTCTGCTAGGTCTCTTGTGCAAGCCTGCAGGGCCCAGCACTCCTGCTGATGCTGTAGGAGATTGGCCACTGGAATTTTTGCTGAGGCTGAGTCCAAGTGCCTTGGGACCACTCTTCCTAGATGCATCACGTGGCCAAACCTTGTGGACCAGCACATAAAAGCAGTGTGGTGTGGAAACCCAGGTGTTCAACACTTGAGGAACCCGCAGACATCGGCCCTCATCCTGGTCTTGGGAATGTCACTTCTCTCTCCTGCTGTCACCTCCTATCCTTCAACAGCGCTCCCTCTTTTTCACTCCCATACACTTTACATAATCTGTATATGCTTTCACAGGAAGATAAACACTTTTTAATGCCCTATTAATGTGTAAGAGGCAAAGAAATAAAAGGTCCTGAAAGTTTTCTTGAAGTGGAGAAATCAAAATGTAGAAAAAAGTACAAATAGCTTTTATTCTTAATCCTATGGGAATGAAAAGAAGGTAAATGTTAACATCTCAAAAACTTTTCCCACCACATTCTCACAGTTTCTATTTTGGTCTTCAATAAGACAACTTATTGGATCTGAATTCTTGGTCTTAGGTCCTAGTACATTTCTCTGAAGCCTTCTCATTACGGAATTCCTGAATTAAGTATTCCTTTTCCCACCCCATGAATTGTATATTGTAAGAGGAATACATTATTTTGATTTTGTAACATTGCAAAGCCAAGTATGCAGAGATTAGAAGATTCTTGAAAAATTAAAAGTATTTTAAGATATATTTGGTTAACAGAATAACTCAAGCTTCCTTCTCAAACTTGGCATTTGCTTATCCTTCACAAACCACTGCTCTTAAATTATACACTATGCATAACAGTCATGGTTATAATTGATGGTCAATCACAGCAGACCAACACAGATCTGCCCAAACAACGTATTACATTCAAGGCATTCTTCTCTGTTTATGACAAACAGAAATTGTGGCTGCATATGACCATTTCTGAGTTTTCCCATATATTGATATTGGTTTAAAAAATAGTTTTTAAAGATAGCTACAGTAATAGTAACACAATATAATTTGAATTTACGTGGCATACTTAGAAACTAAATTATAGTAACTCTACTTTTAATTTGTGGGGTAGAGAAGCTATGTGCAACTTTCCAAATAAAACCAATAGACCAAATCCTGCCACAAGATCTTGGCCTCTCTCGATACAGTGCCAACTCTCCAGCACATGGCTCCTTTTTGGGTGGCACTGATAATGAGACGTGTCAAATTCTAGCAATGGAATATTATCAGAAGAAAACCCATGCTATGATTGGATGACGGTGGTCTGTCTCTGTGTCTGTAACTTTTTATGGCCCATATATAAATGGCGATATGATGTTATAGAGAATATATGAGTGGAGCTTAGAAAAGCTGAGTGCTGAGATGGGGCCACCCACCAGCTAGCCGTGGACTTTGCAAGTCTGCACTCTCCATGACCATATTTTTCTCATCTGTAGAAGTAGAGGATAAGTCTAGAAAATGCCCAAGCTTCCTTCCAATGCTAAAACTATGAGGAACAAAATGATTAATGGTTTCATTTAGTCAATTACTATCCTTACCTTAGAATAACAAATCTACCCCATAATAAAAACAATTTATTATATATTTATCTTAATAAGTGTGGTCAAGAATATACAGAATCATGATTGTTATGGCTTAGAGGTTGGGATTGCCTGTATAAGGGTAATAACAAACATGATAAGACAGGCATTGTTCTAGCGTTTTACATATATAAACTCATTTAATCCTCAGAACCACCCTATAAGGTAGTCAGTATTGTTACTACTCTTTTACAGATAAACAAAAATATTATAATAAACCTTCCCATTATAAAGTAGACCCGCCAAACATATGATGCTTTATTGGTATTAACTTAGGACCCTCACATTCCCCTCCTGCCCAACCCACCCCAGCCTCAGCTCTCTTCCTTACTCTTCACACAGCCCCAACATATAGAGCGATCCCTTGCATCACTGAAACTCAGGTGGAGGTGCACTTGGACAGTGACTAAAATTCAGATGAGAGATGGAGATTATTGGTAGAGATTTTGGAATTCTCAGCTTCCCGGGAGGTTTCAAATCCTGGTTATTGATAAACTCTACCAAATGGAACACACACATAAGAAAAGAGGAAAGCCAAGGGAGGAAACACCAACAATTGCCAAGTGGTCAAAAGAAGAGTGTGTAGGTGATCATATTCATCACTAATGTCCGCTTTCCACCCACTCCCAGAAAGAGGCCTGTCTTTCCCTGCACTAGGGGAGTAGGCTTGGTTATATGACTAGCTTTGGCCAATGAAATGAGGTGGCAGAAGCTTCAGGGCCAGATTTGTTCTTTGCTGGGTTTACTTTTTCCTCTGCCACCGTGACCAGCACGGTTCAGAGAGGCTGCCCTGGTTGAGGGGCTACCAGACAAAAATGAGACAACACAATAAATATACAGCATAACGGAAATCAGTCTTTGTTCTCTTAAGCTACTGAGAAATTAATACATTGAGGAGAATAAGGAGGAGGGCCCAGAAAGGCACATGCTGAACAAGTAGACAGCAGTGCCACCAAAGTCTAAATCAGAGCATGGGGAGAAAAGTCAAGAGCGTCAAATGCTAAAAGAGGTAGAGTTACAGGACAATGGGACCCTCTATTTGATCTTATTGAAAGCACTTTCAATGCAAGAGTAGGGACTACAGCCAGACTGCAGTGGTTAGTGTCAGTGCGAATGCAAGGAAATGAAAATAGTAATGCAGAGAATTCTTTTTAAAAATTAAAGGATTAAGAGAGAGAAGGTTACATAGGGAGATAGACGGAGAGTTGAGTAACACTCAGTTGCACAGGGGAAGTGGCAGGACATCTCATATTTACTGGACAAGCATCCTGAGGAGCTGGGGCAATTAAGAGTATGACATGCAACAATGAAAAATGATGGGGTTACCTGTGTCCATGTGTAGTCCACAATAAATTATTTTTTTTCTGAGCACACATCTCTCTTCCAGTGAGTTATATAAATTTGTAAATGCTCCCCTGATACCCAGGTCACTCTCTCATATTTTTTAATAGGCTTATAGATAGACACATGTGTGCACAGACACATGAGGCTATCAGGTAATAAGTATGGTATGATATCAATATATTTGCTTTTTTTGATATCTGAATTAAAATTGAGTCCAAGAGGATCTTAAATAAGCCGCAAGCCAGTTCCCAGCCTGGAGTTTGAATCCACATTACAAAATTCAGTGTTTTGTGCCATGGGTGAAGTTAATTAACCTCTTTGGGCTTCTATTTATTACCTAACCTTACCCAACACACACACACACACACGCACATGCACACGCACACGCACACACACATTGTAATTATATAGTCCAATTAAAAAATTTAAAGTATATTAATTTACATGTAATCCTCACATTTTGGGAGGCTGAGGGCAAGAGGATCACTTGAGGCCAGGAGTTCAAGACCAGCCTGGGCAACATAGACCCCATTTAAAAAAAAAAATTTAGCCAGGCATGGTGGTACACATCTGATGTCCCAGCTACTCAGGAGACTGAAGCAAGAGGATCACTTGAGCCTAGGAGTTTGAGGGTACAGTGAGCTACGATTGAGACCCTGTACTCCAGCCCGGGTAACAGAGTGAGATCCTGTCTAGAAAAGTAAAATAAAATAAAATAAAATCATTTGTTTATTGTTTCTAGAAGGTAGAAAACAGGGGAAGAAACTTACTGAAAATGCAAGTGATACTGAACACAGGCAGCAATCAGTGGTGAAGACTCCTAACCTGGCAAGTGTCCAAAGAAAACACATGGAAGGGAATAAATGGGTCAGTTTTTTAAATTCCTTAATTGAAAACTCAGATAAAACATAATGAAAAATTGTTCTTATAATTATTATGCTAACTTTATTATAATCATTATAGATTGAAAATCCCCAGTAACAATTTCTAAGTTTTATGGCATTCTTCATTTTTCTAAAAACTATTATATGACTAATTCTAAATATATGCGAATTTAAGAAACTTTTCATGTAAAGTGTCCGATTCCTGAAATATATGCAATCAAAGATGAGGAGAACAACAGCTTCTTAAACTTGCCAAATGTATATGATACTAAGAAAGGGAATACCTGGGTTTATCTTAACTGTTGAGAACTGAAACTGACTTTTAAATTATTTTGTTGCAATGTCCCAAAGATTATCATTAAAATTTGAATTTAATAATAGCCACAGCAGTGTTTTGGACACCGCATATGTCATAGAACCATTACAATAATTTTAATGGGGAGGGACTTCAGAAATTATTCAGTCCCTTGCATAGTAAGTTACTGAGACCTAGAAAGAGTAAATGACTTAGTCAAAGTCATGCATCTTAGAAAAAAAATCCATTAGCATCAAATTTGAGATAAATGACTACAAATAATAGTTCTAATATTCTTATAGTCCCATTAATGTGCATCTCATAAGTGGGCTGCATTTATAGTCCAGCTGTAGTTTTCAATTATAGCTTTTTCAGTACAGTCCCTTGAGCTTAAGAGTTGATTCAGATTCACATTAAAGATTACACCCTTTTGTTCTGTGATATTCCCTCCTTTCAGCAGGCATGAGTCCCTCACAGATGTAACAGGACAATGTGTACATTTGATGCATTGAGAAGGGGGCTCTTATGTCACCCAATTTTTATCAGATCATAATTGATAGATGATTATTTTAAGAAATGGCACAATAATTAAACATACATGTAACTAAACTTACCCACCAGTACACAAAGCACTGAAGAAGCAAACAGAGTGGGTGGGGGCCTAAGGGGACAACCATAAATGAGTCCCCAAAGTTTTCTTGCAGAAAGCATAAAAAGGAGAATTCATATAGCCATAAAAATCTCTGCCGAAATGTCTGCAGAGACATTTAGATATACATGCCTATATACATTCTCTTTTTTACAGTTTCTGCAAGCAAAACTTGCATTAATAAAACATATTCAACATATTTGCTCTCCTCTAAATTCATCCAAAGAGTGGATGAACTCCAATTACAAAGAACTATTTTATTTTTTTTCTTAAACATTATAAAGGGTAGCCAGTATAGAAATGGGAGGTGACAAGATGGCATTTGATCTATGAGTCCATCCTCTGAAAAGGAAAATGTCCAGAAAGAAGTCATTGAAGGTGTGTGTGTGTCCTTTGTTACTTAGAGTATATTTCACTCCAAATGAAATGAAATGCTGAGGCTCATAGGCTGCTCGAGTGTCCCTCATAGACGCCAATTAGCACTGGTGCCCAGTGGCAGCCCGGCTGAAGCGCCGTCTACAGGTGCTCACCCATTACACACAGCGGGAAGTTGCATTGCTCTAAAACCACAAGCCACGGCTTTGATGGTTCAGGAGACCTTGGCCTTTTAAACGTATAAACAACCTTTCTTTTCTAATCTGGGCCATTAGAGGGAAATGCTGTGAAAGCCTGCATTCTGAAATAACCAGGTTTGCTCAGAGTCATGACAGTTTTCAATCTTGCTGCCTGTAATAGAAGAATAGCATTCAACTAAAAATAACATGGGTGCGGGATGTGCCTTGGGCACCTACTGAGGCCTACAGGGTTTCAGATTAATTTGAAACTGAGCAAAGGTGGATTTTTTCTCTCTGCTTTGGCCCTTTTGTGGGTGTTGTAATCATGGGGAAAATTTGTCCACCTAATGAGCTCTAGGCACAGGAAGAAGAGAAACAGTAGTCAAGATGAAAACACTCATCAGACAAGCCTATGGCTTTTCTTTTCTAAATTATCATTATAATTATTAATAAGCATTTATTGATGCTGTCCCATTCCTTAGTAATAGTTATTTTCATCTACAAAATACTCATGTGCAATCAAGTACTATAATTAAAATAAATGAATAAATAATTATGGATAGTGTTTCAACACTTTGAAAGGTGCTAATAAAATTAAAGACAGGCTAAAAGGACCATGTTTTGCATACCTTAGGACACAGAAAAGTTTATCATAGTCAATGCAGTTGTAAGTTTTGGATTCATTTTATTGCTTTTGGGGGCAATTGATTGAACTGATAAGATGCTAATTCAAACATTCCAGTAAGTCTTTGAATGTTCTAAAAACTCATGCAATTTCGGATGTCATAACCATCTTTCAAAAATCAGAGCTCTATCTTAATTCGCATGTCACTCTCAGGTGTTTCACTTTATAACATCTGCACCTACCAGAGCCTTGGCTCTATGTATGCTGATAAATGAGAACAAAAAACAAGGCCACCCTATGTCCTCCTGAAAACAGAATGAAGCGTAACCCAAAACATGACTTTTAGGTTTGGGTACAGATTGAGGATTCAGGAAGGGAGGAAGGGAGACAACACAGAATAAGAGTATGCAAAAGGAAATCTATATCTTTCGGCTAAATATGAAACTTTGATACCCTTCCTCCCCATAATTCAAAGCAAGCTCTTTCTTGGACAGGACAATGGGAGAACGAAGGGTGGCCCTAGTATATCAGGAAAATGAATTAGCAGTGCATGAGACATAATGGATGAATCTACAGGGAAAAGTACTCCTGCTGTCTAGGTCCAAACATCCATTAAGTGGAAAGGTAGATATTTTGTAGCTTTATTGGGGTGGTCATTTTAGCACTGGTCATTTCATTTGTTAGTTCCCCTTTTAGAAACTCTCTCTCTTCAAAAGAGAAACGTCAAAAGAATCTAGGACATCAAAGGGGCTAATATATATAATTTGTTTTATGACATTAAATATACTACTGCAGATGGCTTGAGATTTTAAGAATATATTCAAAGGAACTAAAGATGACTCCTCAATGTATGTTATATAAAATGTTTACCTAAATGCTTAGAAAATAAAATGGCCTAATAAACTGAGAGCTAAACATAAAACTGTTTTGCTTGTTTCATGGTGGATAAATCTTTCTCAAACACTAATGAATATATAGTGCAATGTCTTAATCGTCTTTGCATATATGGAGTTCAGTACCGTACTGGCAAACACCAGGTGCTTGATAAGAGTATGTTGAGTTAAGTAATGTTAAGTAATTAAATCTTTCTGTTAAATACAATTTGTGAAATGCCTGAGAATACATACCTACTTAAATTTTCATTATATTTTATACACAAGAAAAGATTTCATATCTAAATCTGACTTTTTCCATATCATTATTTATTCTTATAACAACCCCTATAAGTAGGAAGGATAAGTTTTACTATCCTATTTCGTATCTGTTGATCACATACATTCACACAAGTAGTCATTTGCACTGATTTTATAATGAGAAGACTTTTGACATTAGCTTATTTGTTTCATTATCTCCATTTTCCTTCTAAATTTGATCAAAGAAAACACAGGCCAGTTAACTGACAACCCTCACTATTTCCTTCTAGTTGAGAGTTTACTGTGCATACCACCCACATGCACACACTCTAACTACAACAGTAATTCTAGAACTTTTTGGTCTCAGGTTCCCTTAACATTCCCAAGAATTATTAAGGACCACAAGCTTGAGTTTATGCAGGTCATGTCAAGCAATATTTAAATATTAGAAATTAAAGTGGAGAATTTTAAAAAATTGCATTAATGCATTTAAGAATAAGAACAATAAATGCATTCTACATTAACATAAATGTTATTAAAAATAACTATATTCTTCAAAACCAAAAAATAGTAAGATGTGTGATACTGCTTTACATCTTTACGAATCTCTTAATGCCTTGCTTAATGAAGACACCTAGGTTCTCATCTCTCTTTCTGTATTCAATCTGTTGTCAAATGTCCTTTTTGTTTCAAACATAGGAAGAAAACCCAACTTCACACATATATGTATATATGTAATTTTAACAGGGAAGAACATCTTAATTGCCTATTAAAAATTCTGTATGAAAATTCTTCTTTGAAATTGCTCTAAAACTTGACAAATGGTAGTTTTTTTAATGTTAATTGAAAAGTGGGTCTGAAACCCTTTCAATTAGCTTTTTCTCTCCCATATTAAACTGCAATGGTCTATCTTACGCTTTGAAGACATCTGTTAACTTACAAATAATTCCGTAACATCATTCATTTGCAATTTGGAAAATGTTGCTTTGCTAAGTTATACAGATCTTCCAAATGTTGACATATTTCACTATTTAATATTTAAAAATTACAGTTGTTAATATTGCCACTGATCTCATCAAAATAGTATTGGGAAGCAGTGGCAGATACAATTTTTCCAAAATTTTAATTTTCACTTGGAATCTTTAAGTTTGTGATTGGACACAAATACTGTCAGTTGTTTTTCTTAAGTAACAGGCTTATTTTTTCAATGCCCCCCCAGATGGCCAGGAAATACTCTAATAGAATAACCATAGTTTACCTATCAAGTCAGTTTCTGGAGTAAAATACTGTTCTATGTTAAAAATAAACTGGTTAGTTCAGCTGACAACTCAGTCACTCAAATCCTTTTCCTGAAGAAAACCATCATTCTGCTAGGGCAGCATATGTGTTTTATGGGTAATTTCCATTTGGTCAAACAGAATAGTACAAAGATGTACAGCCAAGGGTTGAGATTTCAATAAAATTTATAATTTTCACTGGTTTGTCAAAGATGTTTGTAAATGAACCAGGCTTTTTACCCCCTGTGAGTATGTGATAGTGAAAATGCAATGAGTACTAGGACGTTTGGTGCTGCTGCCCCAATTCTTGCTTAGGATCATACCTCCCTTTTCCCACATTGCTTTTGCATCATCATTACAAATGTCAGCACAGTGAAAAATACAAATTAAAATTTTATATTATTGTAAAGATAATTTTGACCCGATGGAACCACTGTAAAGGGCTCTGCAGACCACATTTGGAGAACCACTGGTCTACAAAAGCAAAAAAGTCATCATGAAGACAACATAATGTAGTGGAAAGAATTTGCAATCATATTGACCTGAATTTGAGGCCCAGCAGTGTTTGTAACTACTTAGGTAAATTGGGACATGTTTCTAAATATTCTTGGACTTAGTTATTTCATCTGTCAAATGGAATTGCAAATATAACTGATAGAAGGGGTTGGTAAACCACTACCCATCAGTCAAAGCACCTGCACCACTTCTATTTTAGGCTCAGTGACAGTGATTCAATCTGGATTTACTGTGAATCTTCATAATTTTTAGTACAATGCCATTTAAAAATATAAATGCATATTCCAAAGCTAGACAATTAAAAGAGAGAAAAATGAGACTCTATCTTCTAGAGGTGTGTTGTTTATTACAGTACTTACTAGTTACTTGTGGCTATTGAACAGTTGAAATGTGAATAGTTTGAATTGAGATGTGCTTTTTGGGAGAAGCTAATATTTCCATATGACTCTGAGTGTGTTGCTTTCTTATTATCCTTTCAATTTGAGGAACTCTTTTTAGCATTTCTTGTAGAGCATGTCTAATGATAGTAAATTCTCTCCACTTTTGATTATCTTGGAAAGTCTTAATTTCTCCTTTGTATTTGAAGGACAGTTTTGCTGAATAAAATATTCTTCAATGACATTTTTTTCTTCCCACACTTTGAATATATTATCCACTCCCACTGGCATGCAAAGTTTATGCTGAGAAAGCCACTGGTAATCTCATGGAAGTTCATTGTATATGATTAATTGCTTTTTTTCTTGATGCTTTCAAGAATGCCTCTTCATCGAGTTTAAGCAGTTTGATTATAATGTCTTGTGGTGTGGTTCTTGTTGAATTTATCCAAATTGAAATTTCTTGAGCTTCTTAAATCTGTGTATTTGTTTCTTTTTTCTTTTTCTTCCTTCCTTCCTTCCTTCCTTCCTTCCTTCCTTCCTTCCTTCCCTCTTTCCTTTTTTTTACAGAGTTTCACTCTTGTCTCCCAGGCTGGAGTGCAATGGCACATTCTCGGCTCACTGCAACCTCTGCCTCTCTGGTTCAAGCCATTCTCCTGCCTCAGCCTCCCGAGTAGCTGGGATTACAGGCACCCACCACCACACCTGGCTAATTTTTTTTTGTCTTTTTAGTAGAGACAGGGTTTCACCATGTTGGTCAGGCTGGTCTTGAACTCCTGTCTTCAGGTGATCCACCTGCCTTGCCCTCCCAAAGTGCTGGGATTACAGGCATGAGCGACCATGCCCAGCCTGTGTATTTGTTTCTTTCCTCAGATTTGGGAAGTCTGGGATCAATATTTCCTCAAATAAGCTCTGTGTCCCTTTTTTTCCCCCTTTCCAAGACTCCCATAAAGTGTATAGTGTCCCATAAGATCCTTTGGTTGTCTTTGGCTTTTTTCATTCATATATCCTTTTGCCTCTCTAATTCAATGATTTTATATGACCTATCATTAAGCTTGCTGATTCTTCTGCCTAACCAATCTGCTGTTGTACCCTTCTAATAAATTTTTTTGTGTCAGTTATTTTATTTTTCAGCTCTAGAATTATGGTTCGGTTCATTTTTCTAGTTTCTATCTCTTTGTCGATGTTTTCATTTTGTTCATAAGACATTTTTCTGATTTCATTTAGATATTTATCTGTGTTCTTTTTTTAGCTAATTGAACATCAATTTGACAGTGATTTAAAATTTTTTGTCAGGCAGCTCGTAAATCTCTGTTTCTTTATGAATATTTCTGGAGTTTTATTCTGTTCCTTTGACTGGGCCACATTTCCCTGTTTCTTTGTATGCTTTGCAATTTTTCACCTGGAGTGGGGTGTTTGAAGAAACAAACCACCTCTCCCTATCTTTCTGTACTGGCTTCCTGCAGCAAAAGACCACCAATCAGCCCAGTTGACAGTTTTAAGATCTCTCAAACCTTGCTTGATCTCTTTTGAACCCTAAAGTGTGCCTGTGGAACTACAACCCTAGTGTGTTGCCTGCTGACTTCTGTTGTCAGTGGCTTCCAAACTCTGACACTAGTCCCATCAACACAAGTCAGACAAGTCCCTCAGACTGCCCCCAGACAAGGCAGAATGGTGGATACATGGTCTACACTTTTGTTTCCTTCTCCTTGTATGAGGGTATTTCCTCTAGTTTATTTTGTACTGTGCCATGTAAGGGAAGGAGCACGAACAGGAATGGCAAGTGACATGAACTTTTCTATCCCTTTCACTGGAATACCTTCTTGATTTTACAGTGGCCTGGTTGCTCTAGCTTCTCAACTGGTCCCTAGAGTTCCCACAGAGGTATTCCGATCCATATTTATTAACTCAGTGTTTTTGTGTGAGTCAGGAGGGCCTGTAGCTTCCTACTCCACCGTCTTGCTGACATCATCCCTTCACCATTTATTTTGGTAAATCAAGTTTTATTGGAATACGGCCATATTCATTGATTCATCCAGGGTCTTTGGCTGTTTTTGTACTACAGTTACAGGGTTGTGCAGTTGTGACAGAAACTGTCTGTCCTGCAAAATTTAGGTATCTGGCCACTCACGGAGAAAGTTGTCAGTGCTTGACAAATATGGTAGACTTCTCATCTCATCCAAAGTAAAAGCGCTAGTCTTTTCCATGCACCACAAAGCCTTCTAAAGTCTGGTTTATATTATGTTTCTGACCATATTATTTACTCTCCTCCAGTTTACTCTGTCCACCCTAAGCCACACAAGTATTCCTGTTGTTCCAGGCATATTCCTACCTCAGGCCCTTGGAACATGCTGTCCCACTTCCTGGGATGCCCTTTCCACAAATATCTGTGGCTAGCTAGCTCCAATGCCTTTAGATCTTTACTCAAAAGCCATTTTCTCAGTGACTAGCCACCAAATCTAAAATTTCAAGTCCCGCTCTTGGTATTTTATGTCTTCTTCTGTGCTTTATTTTCCCCCCTCAATACTATTTATTTATTATCTTTCCCATTCTCTTTTTAAAAAATTTTCTATCTCTCCCTCTAGAATGTAAAAAGGATGCTTACATGTTTATTTTACTATGGTATTCCTAACAATAAAAAACACTGTTTGGTATATAGTAGATGCTACCAAAAATATTGAAGTAATCAATGAATTAATGTGAAAATCATCCATGTCATTAAAGCAGATGAAAAAAATTAGGTTACTTATTTACTATGTGCTTAATAAAAAGACATCTTACATAAAAAGAGGTTCACTACATATGGGAGCATGTGAAAGCCCAGGAAAAGCACAAATTTTATGTTAAGTTTTACTTCGTTTTGAAGTAAAGGTACTCATGTATCCTATTCACAATTTCAAATCCTGTAATCACAGCCCTATAAAATGGGGGAAATTTATTTGGGTTTCTCTTTTTATTTATCCAAAATTAAGAGCTTAACATAAATGCATAAAATAAAATCTAACCAAGGGCTGTAATTTAATTATATTATATAATTTGGATATGATACCTCTTTTGTTTTCTGCACTTTCTAATGCTGTCTTTGGCATCTGAAATGGTCAGATTTGTTAGGATTTTTGAGAGTTTCAACAAAGCGATGAACATTCGATTCTTTTTTCTCAAAATATCACAGTGTTCACAGCTGAGCTCCAAGTCCACATCCTGTAATCCATTTACCTCAGATCTCAGAGGGCCAACTATGTTGTGTGTGGCTTCTCTTATAACCCAGCCATTAAACTTCAATAGGTTTTTCCATTCTTTTTTAATTATATGGTACAGGTTTAATTTCTTTTTAATTTTTTATGCACCTTGGATTCTGTAGGAACAGCATCACTTCTAAGGTGTATCTATCCTCTCTTTTTATAAAGAGAACATATTTTTATAAAGGAGAAGAAGTATTCAAAATTACACTTGGCATTTGGAGCACAGCAAAAGGTAGCTGTGGTCCTGTTTTATTGTACAACAGTCATGTAAACTCCAGCTGTCAAGTCGTCTGATCAGTTCTTCAATAGGAAAAAGGGGCTCAGCTAAATCCTGCCCACATGCTGATGTACACCCGCCTAATAACTGTGTTTTTCCCTCTTTATGAATTTCATTTACAATTATGCTGGGACTTTCAAGGAATATCTTGAAAGAAAGACGTGACTAGAATTGCTGAGTAATTTTATTTTCTGTTTGCAGTGATGGGGGTGTGAAGAGAATACAATCTGTTTTAATTTATACTGAAGCAAAGTGATGAAACTCATCGGCTGCTCCCGGAGTAGTTTTCCAACTTAGTCCACAGAAGTCTTCCCTCTCTTTGAATGTCTGCAATAAAGATCTGTTGGAGACTGATCTTAATCCATCGACAGAGGATAGCAGACAAATAAACCTAGAGGATGAGAGCTTTGGGAATTATTACTAAAGAAATTCTCATTAAGTGAAAAACAGAAACATAGAGTTCAAATCATTTGCTCAAGATTCTCCAGCATCTGCTATTTTTTCCCCCCAAAGCGAGCATCAGAAGCCAGTTCTTGAAAATTCCAATTCAGTTCCAGCTCTTTGGCTTCTACACACACACACACACACACGATAAAAATATTTTTATCATGGGAGTGAGAAATGAACTGGAAAAGAAAGTATTGCTGCTTCTGCTGCTACTATTACTGTTGTTATTATTATTAAGGGACAAATATTCTGGAGGCAAAAATCTTCATATCCCCCCAAATTGAGAACATCTTCAGATAAAAGACCCAAGTCTTTTTCACTTCTGTATATGCAGAGGCTGCCATATCTGACCCACAGTAGGTGGTGAGTACATGTGAATGGATGATGGATTTTTAAAATCATTACAAACTTAGGAAATATAGCCAAATTCAGATTCAGTAGGGGTGTTTTACTTTTTTCCTCATCATGCATTTGTCTTCCTAATTTATCACAAAACATTTTCTATGGATTTTACAGGTTCTAACCCAACTAAGCTGTTGCCTGGGCTCAGATTATGAGCATTTTCATCATTAATGTTGTCATGCAATTATTTTACCGATATTCATTAAACTGGGCTCAGCAAGAGAGTGAAGCAAGCTTTTCGCTTATCAATTATTCTTAAAGGAAGTGGGGTGATATTTATGTAGGAGCCAAAGCCACATACATATAGCCTATCAATAAAGAAATCCATGTCAGTATAAGAGATTACTACAGGTAGACATAAATAAGCAATTGGAAAGACACTTAATATATTATTTGGACAACTCTTTTCAAAGAATTCATCAAATTATCCACCTATTTAAAAGGCAGTATTATTTAGTTTCATTTAGCTAAAATAATTTTAGATTATGAAATCTGACTAAAGCAGTAAGGGACTCCACAAAAAAAATTCATCTTGTTATTTTTCATTTAGACTACAAAGGTTTGGATGCAATACTCTTATTCCCAGATATGCCATACCGGTTTTTAAAGTTTCTTATGAAATTGCCTTTTGGAATTCCTAGAACTCCGCAGTTAACATAATCTAAACATAAGAAGTTGTCTCAATAACTAATTGCTAAGAGCAAGTAACTCACATTTTTATACTGAGTTTCATATTTTTACTTATGTTTTATCAATAGCCATCTGGACTATCAGATTTTAAAATAGTGCTGTCTGAGATACCCCTAGGATATGGGAACTGTGAAATCAACACACAAATTAGTTACTCCTGCATGATTTCCAGATTGTGTCATAATTAAATCCTCATTACCAGGGCCTTTGTTTCATAATGTATTGAGTTCACCACTGTATGAAACATGTCATGTCATGTAAAAGCAGCCATAAGGTAAGCTGTGTTACGGCAGATAAAATCCCACAGAGATGGCCTCATCTTTGGGTCTTGATTTAAAATAGGCTGAATAAAACCCAAGAGTATTCATCTAAAAAGAATAAATAGCTTTTTAAATATTAAAACTTTATGGATCCCCATCATCATTCAACAATGATTTTTTCCAGTATTTTGATCATGCTAATATTTATACATATTTAAACATTATGCCAATTGTAAACTGTATCAAATCGCATACATCAGTCCTAGGATAGTAAGCAGAAATGTCTCCAACATGATCCCAAGGACTTAAAAACCACTGAGAAGAAACACATAAACCTCACAGATTTGTAAAACAAAGGAATTTCTGCCCAGAATAGTTTTCAGTTATTTAATTTCTGAAACACAATTGATTCAACTAAAAGAAAAATTATTTTGTTTCCAGTAGAATGGTACTGATAATGGCTTGAAAGTACAAAAATTAGTTCAGAATCCCCTCTCACAGATGACTGATTAAAATTTATTTTATAGTATTTATAGAGGTTTAGGTTCTTGAGAGAAGGCCAGCTTAATTTAAAGAAAACTTGCTGATACATATTAGATAGCCAAGGATTCATAGATTTAATAAAGATATGATATGCAGACTTCCAATTTGGAAAAATTAAATTGAAGACAAAGGACTACCTTAAGTATAGATATGATTAAGCTCAGATATAAGGATTTATATGCCAAAATGCCTAGTGTATTACAGTTGAGTCCATCTCTGTCTGCATTAAAACCTTATAATAAGCCTTCCTCAGATTTATTTTGAGTTTGTTTTTTGTAAAAACTATAGACAATAAATAAACTGAGAAGAATAAGAACTAAAGAAACAGCAGCAGCCATTACAACAACGGCAAAACATTGGTACCACTCCCCTCGATGATGAGTAAAATGCCCAGAGATGGGAGTTAGGCACGGTGACTCTATTTGAAGCTCTTTCTTTGGCAATGTATTTCAGAAACATCTTTTGGATGTTTTTATACCTGTGAAAAGAAGGGAGGAATGAGTTAAAAAAAAGTGGCTGAGAAAGTAGAACATAAAAAATAGGCAGAATAATCAAAAACGACCCACTTAAAAAATGGTAAAAATGGAAAAATAATACACATGTACATTGTATATTTTCTATTTGTCTGAGTGTTTTAGGATTTATTTTGGGTTGAGTTTAGATTAAGTAAATATTAAGCAAACTTTGAGACTGGTCTTAAGGCAGCACTTTTTCAAATCTGCTGTTGATTAATCCATGTGCAAAATTCAAATAAAAATTATTTTCAGTGAAAATTGGTTCTACTACAGCAAACAATTAGTGGCTGCTTTTGCCAGAAGAAGCAAGTGTGGATTCTAACACTGCACAAATACCTTTCTACATCCCAGGTGGTATTTGCTTAATTCATTTATCACCTTCATTAGAACCATACCTTGTCTCACAGGGTAATGTCAAAACTTGAATGCCTCTTGTTCTACTATCCCTCACATATTCACAAAGGCAAGGTGTTGACATAAATAATTAAGAACTGATTGAACATAATTAATAACAATTGTTGTATGACTCTTCTCAATTAATATCTTAAATCTTTCATCAACTTTTAAAAAATATGTAAAGAAATAGTAAAATAAACTGATTTGACTTTTTATCTTTCCATTGCTTGAAATCTGACAGATGAATAAAGGCATAAAAATCCAAAGATGTGCAATGGGGAGACAGGAAGAGAGGGCAGTAAATAAACAAGGTAGCACATGTATCAATAAGGCCTGCACATGTATAGATAAGGTTGCATGTGTATAGATAAGGCCAGTGGTGTGAGTAATCCACACTAAAAAAAAAACACTGGATATGAGAATCACCCTTCTCATGGAAAGTTTTACATAGGCCAAAAACTATAACATTCTGACCAAGAGAGAAATAATTTTTAAAAAAGCTAAGAAGGAAAAGACTGATGATATTTTTTGATAGGATGTCAAGTAGTTCTACCAAGAGATGCTTTGATGACTTACAAAAAAACTCATTAAATATCAGGTATAATGTTTTTACTTCTTGAAGACATTTACATTTAAGGATGAATAGTATCTGGAAAACAAATGTGGGTTCTTCTCAACCCAACATATTTAGATAATTCATTAAAAGATTAAATCAATAATTTAACTTTCTTACTTTAAAAAAGGGCCTGATTAAGTAAAACTTTTTACAATTTTAATTCAAATTGTTTTAAAAACTCATTTTTTAAACCATTTTTTATAATGTTTACTAACGCAGAAAAAAATGTATGAGTATGACACTATTGCATCATGTTTACCACTCATCATTAAGTGAACTTGCATCTAGGTTTAGTATGGCTTTCCAAATTATTATTATAAAAATTACCTTAGGCATATATTGTTCACTTTGAGAAACTTAAAGAGTTAAGAATTGACTTTGGAAATAGATATGTAATGGAAACCAAGATTAAGTAGTCACAGGAATTTCACAAAGTGAAGGGGGAAAAAGTGGAGGAAAAAAGTGAAATATTAAATTTATTTCCCCTAAGACTCTATTAGAAAAACAAAGTGTTCTTTTGCATAGATTATTTGCAATTTAAAAGAGGACTACAAAGAAAAGACAATGCTTTCCCAAAAGAAATGAATTGCTAAAGGTAGAAGTGCAGATATCCATATAAGGACATTTCACTCTGGCTCAGGCCACATGTACACAGATGTGAACCTAGTTAGAGCTCCATGCTTAGAATAGAATGGAATGCGAATAAAATTCTCACTGGTTTGTTTAACTGCAGGCAGACTATCTGGCCTTCCTGTGGATGCACTAAATAAGTACTGAATCAAACCAACAAATTTTTCTTTTGTTACCAGGCTGTTAAGCTGTAACACTCTTGCTTTCAAGGCGCCCGCTATTGTGCTGCTTATTTATTCTGATGCATATTTCTTGTCTCACACATACCCACTTTGTTAACATTTCTGCCTTTTTTTTTTGACAAGATCTGGCTCTATCGCCCAAGCTAGTGTACAGGATTGCTGTGGTGTGATCTCGGCTCACTGCAACCTTCACCACCTGGGTTCAAGTCATTCTCCCACCTCAGCCTCCTGAGTAGCTGGGACTACAGGCATGCACCACCACACCCAGCTAATATATATTTTTTGTATATGTTATAGAAATGGGGTTTCATCACATTGTCCAGGCTGGTCTTGAACTTGTGAGCTCAAGTGATCCCTGGCCATGGCCTCCCAAAGTGTAGGGATTAAAGGCATAAGCTACTGTGCCAAGCCTCTGGCTTTCTTTTCAAGAAAATTCTGATTGTTTAAGAAAAATGTAGCTAGAATTTATTTATCCTACCATCTGAGACAAATTTACCTCTACTTTTTATTTGTCATTAATTAAAATGCTACATTCCAAAAAATGATGAACTACACAGCGTTAAGCACTCACACTTGAAAGTCATATGGACATGAAATACTATCCTGGCTGGGCGTGGTGGCCCACGCTCATAATCTCAACACTTTGGGAGGCAAGGGTGGAAGGATGCCTTGAAGCCAGGAGTTCACGACCAGCCTGGGCAACAAAGCAAGATCTTTATTTCTCTAAAAAAGAAAAATTAATTTGAAAAAAAATAGTCACGCACAGTGGCATTTGCCTGTAGTCTCAGCTACTTAAGAGGCTGAGGTGGGAGGATCCCTTGAACCAAGGAATTCAGAGGCTGCAGTGAGCTATGATAACACCAGCCTGGGTGAAAAAAAAAAAACACAACCAAAGAAGAAGAAAAAGAAATCTTCTCCTCACCTCACATTGATTCCAATAGTGATGTGGTTTGGCTCTGTGTCCCCACCCAAATCTCATCTTGTAGCTCCTGTAATTCCCATGTGTTGTGGGAGTGGGAGATGATTGAATCGTGGGGGCGGGTCTTTCCCATGCTGTTCTCATGATGTGAGTGTGTCTCAGGAGATCTGATGGTTTTTAAAAACAGGGTTGGCATGCACAAGCTCTTTTTTTTTGCCTGCCACCATCCACATAAGATGTGACTTGCTCCTCCTTGCCTTCCGCCATGATTGTGAGGCCTCCCCAGCCATGTGGAACTGTAAGTCCAATTAAACCTCTTTCCCTGGTAAATTGCCTAGTCTCCAGTATGTCTTTATCAGCAGTGTGAAAACAGACAAATACAACTGGTCACCTTGGACAATTTACTGAATTCCTCAGAATCTCAGTTTATAGGGTTGTTCTGAGTATTGAATTAAATTATCCAAAACACTCAGCCCTCAGTCCTTTTTTGGAACATTGTGAGTTAACATGAAATGTTAACTATTATTGTTATTAAAAAATAATGAAGGAAATACCTAAATAAGTGCATTAAGCAACCAACAAATTTAAAATACCAGCCACATAGCACAATATAGCTCAGGGATCCAAAAACTAAATTTGTGGGCCAATCTGGTCCATTGCCTATTTTTGTAAATTTCTTTTAATGTACTGTCTATGGCTACTTTTAGTCTAGGCACTATAGTGACAGAGTTGAGTGGTTGTAACAGACACTCTATGACCCTACAAAGGCAAAAATATTTACTGTTTGGCCTCTTACAGGATAAATTTGCTGACATATGGCATCATTCATTACCAACCATCACAGTCAAAAACCATCCAAATCATAAGTCATGAACATTGGTTGCACCACAGCTATTCTTTTGTACATCTTAACCCCCCTCATTTTTTACTCTGAATTTATTTCTCAATATTTGAAGCCCTGAATATGGCCAATAAATAGCATAACGTTATATCTTAACCCCCCTCATTTTTTACTCTGAATTTATTTCTCAATATTTGAAGCCCTGAATATGGCCAATAAATAGCATAACTTTATTTGTGGTATGAACCAATTGATAGATGAAAAAGAAAGCAGATTCTCAAATATCATCATTACTATTAGTAGTAATAATGTTGATATTAGGAGAAATGAATTATATTTGTTTGGAAGTAGACTTTCTAATACTAACAACCAAAATTAGACAGATGTACCTCTGTCACAAACAGCTGAACTAGGGCAAATTTCCTGTTATAGGGTAGAGATGTCCAGTCAAATTTAATCATGGTGTACAAGAGAAGAACTTGTGCTCTAGGTAGGCATCCTGACTCCCAAGAACGAAGGAGAAGGAGAAGAAGATAGGAAAAAGCTCATGCACACCTACCAAGTCCCTATCCTAAACTTTCCAATAAGGCAACTGACTTCACCAATATGAAATGAAGTAAAGGGCTAGAGGATAGAAAATTTACACTAGTTGAGTTACATCTACATGAAAACACATGCATCTGAAGTTGGGAAGAAACAATTCTAACAATAAATATGACAAAATCATTGTAAAACCTTAAAAAGGGACCCAAAGTAATTACTACACTTTAAAATATTTTCAGAAAAAAGTTATTTCCAGAGGTCAATAAGGATGAGCAAATAAAACTTACGTTACCACATAAAAATTAGGTGAGTTGGAAAATGACACCACATGCCAATCTGTCACTCAACATGTATAGTTTATTATTGTGGGTTACTAAATCACACTCAAAATTTAGCCAAATATTAAAGATATTTTTAATACTTAATGTTCTTAATATTCTTAATATCTGATAGATATGCTAAATATTCAGAACTAAACTGGACTATTTACCTTTTTATTTCTTACTGATTGAATTGCTTACCCTTCCAATTAAGAATAATGACTCAATGAGGGACAGAACAAAATGGTGAAGTAGTACTCCCGGTGATTATCTGTCTGAAAAAACATCAAATCAAACAACTATCCACTCATGAAAATACCTTCATAAGAGCTAGTGAAACCAGGTGGCAGCTCACAGTACCTACTTGTAGCACAGTAATAAGAAAAGACACATCAAAGAGGGTAGAAAGGATAGTTTTGTATTACTCACATCACATGTGCCTAATCCCCAGGTAGCAAAGCATGGAGAAAGATATTGTCCAATTTGGGGGAAAGAGAGAGAAGCGTGCACAGAATGTTAAGCCCCAATACCAGGCTCACCACAGTAAAACACACAACTGGGGAGACCCTCAGAGCATAACATTCCAGGCCAGTACTCATGGACTGAGCCTCTAGACCCACCCTAGCATAAGTGGACCATACAGCCCCAGGCTTCAGGCTGTGGACCATACAGCCCCAGGCTTCAGGTTTGCATGCTGAACTCTGCCACGCATCACAAATAAGTCCAGTCACTGACCCTGGGGTTCTGGACAGCCCTCAAGGGCAGACAGTCCTTAGTGGCCATGGGGTTCTGAAGTGTCACTAAGCTGCTCTAGCCACATCTGTCTTAGCCTTCTGGACCATCCTAGCACTGCACCAGCCTTAGTGGGCCCCAGACTTCTAGCAACACTGTTATGGCCACAGCTTTCCAAGGTTTCTGGCACACCCCAGCACTGTGCCTGCTGCAGAGGTTTCCCAGACAAAACCAGTCTGCAAAGAATTGAATAAATACCTACTACTTCAGATGCACAGACACTGATGCATGATCACAAGGATCGAAAAAATCAGGGAAACATAACATCACCAAAATGGACCAAACAATGAGCTAGTGACTAACTCTAAAGAAACAGACATGTATGAACCATCTGAGAAGATTTTAAAGTAACTGTTTTAAGAAACCTCAGACTACTTTAATAAAATACAGAAAAAATTCAATAAAATGAGAAAAACGATAAATGGGCAGGAAGAAAAATTTAGTAGAGAGATTGAAATAATTGACAAAAAAAGAAGCACTGGAGCTGGAATAAACAAAATTTTAAAATTCAACTGAGAGATGTGGAACAAATGGCCAAACAGAAGTCTCCACCAGTCATCCTCTCCCCAACAAAAACACCAATTTAACAATATCTTCAGAAGAACCAAAAATCAGGTGGGCACCCACATACCTGATTTTAATTTCATATGGCTGAGAAAGGCACAGAAGAGGGGGAAAGACAGTCTTGAATTGCCAATACCTCTCCTCCCCATCCCCCGCAGCAGCCACATGGTGCAGAGAGAGAATCTGCACACTTGAGAGAGGGAGAGCACAGGGATTGGGAAACATGTTGAACTCAGTGCTGCCCTGTCACAGCAGAAAGCAAAACTAGGTTGAACTCAGCTGAAGCCTGCCCATGGAGGAAGTATTGAAACCAGCTTCAATCGGAGGAGAATTGCCCATCCCAGAGGTCAGCATTTGAGTTCCTGCAAGCCCTACACCAGAAGCTAAAATGCTCTTGGGACCCAAAGAAACTTGAAAGAGAGTCTAGGTCACAAGGACTGCAACTCCCAGGCAAGTCCTACTACCGAACTGGGCTCACAGTGGACTTCCAGGGCAGCCAAGTGAGTGCTTGCACCCCTTCTCCTCAACCTCAGGATGTAGTTTCTTGCTCCAGAAGAGACCCCTTCCTTTTACTTGAGGGGAGGAGAGGGAAGAGTCAAGAGGACTTAGTCTGGCATCTTGGATACCAGCTCAGCCACAACAGGATGGGACACTAGTCAGAGTTGTGAGGTCCAAGCTCCCAGATGATATTTCTAAACACATCTTGGGACAGAAAGAAACAGGCTGCCTTGAAGCTAAGGACCCATTCCCAGCAAGGCCCATCACCTGCTGACTAAAAAGGTCTTGGGCCCTGAATAATAGGCAACAATATCCAGTAGTACACCACAAGCCTTAGGTGAGACTCTGAGACTAACTGGCTTCAGGTGGGACTCAGCATATTCTTAACTGTGGTGGCTATGGGGAGAGGTTCCTTCTGCTTGAGAAAAGCAGAGGCAAATGTAAATTAATTAAAGCCTTGCACCTTAGGTACCACTTCAGCTATGGGGGAGGGTAGAGCTTTAAACAAGTTCTTTGAATTTCCAATTCTAGGCCTTGGCTCTTGGATGGCATTTCTGGATCTTCCCTGGGCCATGGAGAAGCCCATTGCCCTAAAGGGTGAGTCCCAGGCCAGGCAACTTTCATCACGAGCTGACCAAAGAGTCTTTGGGCCTTAAGGAAATATTGGCAGTAGCCTCACAGTACTCCCTATAGGCCTGTGGTGCTGATGGCCATGGGCTGAGGCTTCTCTGTCTATGGAATGGGGTGCAGGGGAGTGGAGGAAGAATAGGAAGGACTACCTCTTGTGGCTTGAATGCCAGCTTAGCCTCAATATAATAGAACACCAGGTAGATGTCTAAGGCTTTTGACTCTGTTATCTGGCTCTTGGACAGCATATCTGGCTCTCCCAGGACCTAGGAGAGCTCAGCACCCTGAAGGAAAGGACATAAGCCTGGCTGTTTTCACCACCTACTGATTATAGAGCCCTAGGGCTTTCAGGGAACATAGGTGGTAGCCAGGTAGTGGTAACAGCAGACCTTGGGAGAGACCCACTGCTGTGGTGGCTTCAGGTCTGACCCAATAGAATCCCAGTGATGGTGTACACAGAAGTACTCATGCCACCCAACCCTTAGCTGCAAGCAGTTCAGAACAGAGAGAGAGGGAGAGAGAGAGACACTCCATTTGTTTGAGGGAAAGTCAGGGAAGAGAACAAGAGTGTCTGCCTCATAATCCAGAGAATTCTTCCAGATATTATCCAAGATCATCAAGGCAGTACTTTTGTGAGTCTGCAAGAACCACAGCATTACTGGGCTTTTGGGCCCCCTAATGCACATATGGCTTAGGTCACAACACCCAAATCCTATTGATACCTGAAAAGCCTTCCCAAGAAGGAAGGGTACAAACAAGCCCAGACTACAAATATTACAATAAATACCTAATGCTTCAGTTCCTAGACATTGAAGAACATACGTAAGTATCAACACCAAATGGTAAAACAAGACCTCACCAAACAAACTAAATAAGGCATCAGGGCCCAATCTTGAAGAAACAGAGATATGTGATCTTTTAAATAGAGAATTCAAATAGCTGTTTTGAGGAAACTCAAAGAGATTCAAGATAATCGTGCTGCTGTAAAGACACATGCACACATATGTTTATTGCGACACTATTCACAACAGCAAAGACTTGGAACCAACCCAAATGTCCAACAATGATAGACTGGATTAAGAAAATGTGGCACATATACACCATGGAATACTATGCAGCCATAAAAAATGATGAGTTCATGTCCTTTGTAGGGTCATGGATGAAACTGGAAATCATCATTCTCAGTAAACTATCGCAAGGACAAAAGACCAAACACCGCATGTTCTCACTCATAGGTGGGAATTGAACAATGAGAACACATGGACACAGGAAGGGGAACATCACACTCTGGGGAGTGTTGTGGGGTGGGGGGAGGGGGGAGGGATAGCATTAGGAGATATACCTAATGCTAAATGATGAGTTAATGGGTGCAGCACACCAGCATGGCACACGTATACATATGTAACTAACCTGCACATTGTGCACATGTACCCTAAAACTTAAAGTATAATAATAATAAAAAAAGAAAGAAAGAAAATTAGTATGTCAAAGAGATATCTGCACTCCCACGCTTATTGCAGTATTCACAGTAGCTAAGTTGTAAAATAAAACTAAGTGTTCACAGGCACACACACATACACACAGAGATTCTGGGTTATTGTTTAGCCATAAAAAAAGAAGGAAATCCTGTCATTTGCAGCAATATGGATGGAACTAGAAGTTATTATGTTAAGTGAAATAAGCCAGGCACATAGAGACAAATATCACATGTTCTCACTCATATGTGAGAGCTAAAAAAGTTGATCCCATGGATGTAAAAGGTAGAATGATGGTTACCAGAGGCTGGGAAGGATAAGGAGGAGGAGATGAAGAGAGGTTAGTTAATGGGTACAAAAATACAGTTAGAAAGATGAAATAAATTCTAGTGTTTGGTAGCACAGTGAGGTGACTGTAATAAACAAGAACTTACTGCATATTTCAAAATAGCTAGAAGAGGAGATTTAGATATTTCTAACACAAAGAAATAATAAATGTTTGAGATGATGGGTATCCTAATTACCCTGATTACGTTATTACCATTGTACAAATGTATCAAAATATCACATGTACCCCATAAACATGTCCAATTATTAGGTATCAATAAAAAAGTCTGGGTTCTGGAAAAAAAAAAGATAACACAGAGAAGGAATTCAGAATTCTATCAGATAAACTGAACAAAGAGATTGAAATAATTGAAATGAATCCAGCAGAAGTTAATAAAAGCAATAAACATACTAAAGAATGTATCAGAATCTTTTAACAGCAGACTTGATCAAGCAGAAAAATTAGTGAGCTTGAAGACAGATACTTGCAAATATGCAGTCAGAGGAGACAAGAGAAAAAAATTAAAAAGAATAAAGTAAACATACAGAATCTGAAAGACAGCCTCAGAAGGGCAAATCTAAGAGTTGTTGGCCTTAAAGAGGAGGTAGAGAAAGAGAGAAGTGTAGAAAGTTTACTGAAATGGATAATAACAGAGAACTTCTCAAACCTAAAGAAATATATTAATATTAATACTCTAGTACAAGAAGGTTATTGAACACCAAACAGATCTCACCCAAATAAGACTACCTCAAGGTATTTAATAATCAAACTCCCAAAGATCAAGAATAAAGAAAGGACCAAAAAAGCAGCAAAGAAAAGAAACAAACAGCACACAATGGAGCTGCAATATGTTTGGCTGCAGACTTTTCAGCAGAAACCTTACAGGAGAGGAGAGAGTCATGTGACAGACATACTTAAAAGTGCTAAAGGAAAAAACCTTTTACCCTAGAATAGTATATCCAGTGAAATTATCCCTCAAACATGAAGGAGAAATGAAGACTTACCAAGACAAGCAAAAGCTGGGGGATTTTATCAGTGTCAGACCTGTCCTACAGGAAACGTTAAAGAGAATATTTCAATCCAAAAGAAAAAGGATGTTCATGGGCAATAAGAAATCATCTGAAGTTACAAAAACTCACTGGTACTAGTAATTACACAGAAAAACACAGAACATTATGAGTGTAACTGTTGTGTGTAAACTACTGTTTTTGTTTTTGTTTTTTTGAGACAGAGCCTCACTCTGGCACCCAGGCTGGAGTGCAGTAGTGCGATCTTGGCTCACTGTAACCTCCGCCTCCCTGGTTCAAGCAATTCTCCCTGCCTCAGCCTCCCAAGTAGCTGGGATTCCGGAAGCCCGCCACCATGCCTGGCTAATTTTTGTATTTTTAGTAGAGATGGGGTTTTTGCCATGTTGGCCAGGCTGGTCTCGAACTCCTGACCTCAGGTGATTTGCTCACCTTGGGCTCCCAAAGTGCTGGGATTACAGGCATAAGCCACTGAGCCTGGACATGTAACTACTCTTAAGTAGAAAGACTAAATGATGAATCAACCAAAAATAATATCTACAACAACTTTTCAAGACATAGTACAAGGAGATATAAATGGAAACAACAAAAAGTTTAAGAGTGGAGGAATAAAAAGTGCAGAATTTTTACTAGTTGTCTGTCTCATTGTTTATTTGTTTATGCAAACAGTTTTAAGTTGTTATCAGCTTAAAATAATGGGTTATAAGATAGTATGTAGTGGGTAACTTCAGATCAAAATCATACAACGGAGACTCAAAATATAAAAAGCAAGAAACTAAATTATATCACCAGAGAAAATTACCTTCACTAACAGGAAGACAAGAGGAAAGGAAAGAAGAAAGAAAAGACTACAAAATAACCAGAAAACAAATAACAAAATGGCAGGAGTAAGTCCTTACTTATCAATAATAACATTGAATGTAAATGATCCACACTCTTCAATCAAAAGACATAGAGTGGTTGAAAGGATTAAAAAAACAAGACCCATTGATCTGTTGCCTACAGGAAGCATTCTTCACCTATAAAGACACACATAGGCTGAAAATAAAGTGATAGAAAAATATATTCCATATCAATGGAAACCAAAAGAAAGCAAGAATAGCTATATTTATATCAGACAAAATAGATTTCAAGACAAAAACTGTAAGAAGAGACAAAGAAGGTCACTACATAATGATAAAGGGATCAACTCAGCAAGAGGATATAATAATTGTAAATATATATGCACCCAACACTGGAGCACTCAGATATATAAAGCAAATATTATTAGAGCTAAAGAGAGAGATAGACCTCAATACGGTAATAGCCGGAGACTTCAACATCTCATTTTCAGCATTGGACAGATCTTCCAGACAGAAAATCAACAAAGAAATATTGGATTTAATCTGCAGTATAAACCAATTGGATCTAATATATAATTACAGAACATTTCATCCAAGAGCTAAAAAATACACATTCTTTTCCTCAGCACATGGATCTCTCTGAAGGATTGATCATAGCTTAGATCACAAAACAAGTCTTCAAACATTCAAAAAAAGTGGAAATAATATCAAGTAGCTTCTCTGACCACAATGGAATAAAACTAGGAATCAATAACACAGAGAATTTTGAAAACTATACAAATGCATGGAAATTAAACAATATGCTTCTAAATGACCAGTGGGTCAATGAAGAAATTAAGAGGAAATCTGGCTGGGCGTGGTGGCTCATGCCTGTAATCCCAGCACTTTGGGTGGCGGAGGCAGGAGGATCATGAGGTCAGGAGATCGAGACCATCCTGGCCAACATGGTGAAACCCTGTCTCTACTCAGACACAAAAAATTAGCTGGGCGTGGTGGTGCGCTCCTGTAGTCACAGCTACTCTGAAGGCTGAGGCAGAGGAACCACTTGAACCCGGGGAGGCGGAGATTGCAGTGAGCCGAGATTGCGCCACTGCACTTCAGCTTGGCAACAGAGTGAGACACGAAAGAAGGAAAGAAAGAAAGGAAGAAAGGAAAGAAGGAAGGAAGGAAGGAAGGAAGGAAGGAAGGAAGGAAGGAAGGAAGAAATTAAGAGAAAAATTAAAAATTTCTTGGAAAAAAAAAGAGTATGGAACAGAACATACCCAAACCAATGGGATACAGCAAAAGCAGTACAAGAGAGAAGTTTATAGCTATAAGTGCCTACATTAAAAAAGAAGAAAAATTTCAAATAAACAACATAATGTTGCATCTGAAAGAACTAGAAAAGCAAAGGCAAACCAAACCCAAAATAGATAGATGAAAAGAAATAATAGAGAGCAGAAATCAATAAATTTGAAATGAATAAAACAATACAAAAGATAAACACAAACACAAAGTTGGACTTTTGAAAAGATAAAAAATGGCAAATCATTAGCCAGATTAAGAAAAAAAGACTTAAATAAATAAAATCAAAGATGAAAAAGGAGATATTACAATGACACTGCAGAAATTCACAGGATTAGTAGCTACCATGAGCAACTATATGCCAATAAACTGGAAAATCTGGGAGAAATGAACAAATTCCTAGGCACATAAAACCTACCAATATTGAACCATTAGGAAATGAAAAACATGAAAAGACCAGTAACAAGTGACAAGATAAAAACCATAATAAAATGTCTCTCAGCAAAAGAAAGCCTGTAACCCAATGGTTTAACTGCTGAATATTACCAAATACTTAAAGAATAATTAACAACAATCCCACTCAAACTATTCCAAAAAGTAGAGGAAGAGGAATAACTTCCAAACTTATACTATGAAGCCAGTATTACTCTCATACAAAAACCAGAAAGAGACACATTTAAAAAAGGAGAAAACTATAGGCCAATATCATTGATGACTATTTATGTAAAACTCCTCAAGAAAATACTAGTAAACTGAATTCAACAACAAATTAAGATCATTCATCATGACCCAGCGAGATTTACCACAGAGGTGAAAGAATGCTTCAACATGTACAAATCAATTAATGTGATACATTAGGTCAACAGAATGAAGGACAAAAGTTATATGATTATTTCAATTGATGCTGAAAATGCATTTGATAAAATTCAACATCCCTTCATGAAAAAACCTCAAAAACTGGGTATATGTGTACAGAATAAACATACCTCAGCATAACAAAAGCCAGATATGACAGACCCATAGCTAGTATCATACTGAATGGGGAAAATCTAAAAGCCTTTTTGCTGATTGGAAACATGACAAGGATGCCCACTTTCACCACTATTATTCAACATAGTACTGGAAGTCCTAGCTAGAGCAATCAGAAAAGAGAAAGAAATAAACAGCATCTGAATTGGAAGGAAAGAAGTCAAATTATATTGTTCACAGATGTTATACTTTTATATTTGGAAAAACCTGAGGACTCCATCAAAACACTATTAGAACTGATAAATTCAGAAAAGTTGCAGTATACAAAATCATCATACAAAAAACAGTAGCATTTTTATATGCCAATAGCAGACAATTTGAAAAAATAATCAAGAAATAATCCCATTTACAATAGCTACAAATAAAATTAAATACTAAGGAATTAACTTAACCAAAGAAGTGAAAGATCTCTACAATAAAAACTACAAAACATTAACGAAAGAAATTGCAGAGGATGTAAAAAATGGAAAGATATTGCATGTTTATGGATTGGAAGAATAAATATTGTGAAAATGCCCATACTACCCACAGCAATCTACAGATTCAGTGCAATTCCTATCAAAATACCAATGTCATTCTTCACAGAAATAGAAAAAAATCCTAAAATACATACAGAATGACAGAAGACCCAAATAGCCGAAGTCATCCTAAGCACAAAACAAAATCAAAAACAGAAACATCCACCGAAACTGGATGAATCACATTACCTGACTTCAAATTTTACTACAGAGCTATAGTATCCAAAATGGCATTGTGCTGTCATAAAAATAGATACATAGACCAATGAAAGAGAACCCAGAAATAAATCCACATACCTGTAATTTTTTCAAAGGTGCAAAGAACATACAATGGGAATGAATGTTTCTTCAATAAATGATGCTTGGAAAACTAGGTATCTATATGCAGAAGAATGAAACTAGACCCCTATCTCTCACCATTTACAAAAATGAAATCAAAAGGGATTAAAGACTTGAATATAAGACCTCAAACTGTGAAACTACTACAAGAAAATAGTAATGAAACTCTTCCAGACATTGGACTAGGCAAAGATTTGAGCAATACCTCGCAAGCAGAGGCAACCAAGGAAAAGAAATGGACAAATGGGATCACATCTAGTTAAGAAGCTTCTGTGCAAAAAGGGAACAACCAAAAAAGTGAAGAGACAACCCACAGAATGAGAAAAATATTTGCAAACTATCCATCTGACAAAGGATTAATAACTGGAATGTACAAGGAGCTCAAACAACGCTATAGGAAAAAAAATCTAACAATCTAATTTAAAAATAGGCAAAAGATTTGAATAGCTGTTTCTCAAAAGAATACATATAAATGGCAAACAGGCATATGAAAATGTGCTCAACATCATTGATTATCAGAGAAATGCAAATCAAAATTGTGAGATATTACCTTACCCCAGTTAAAATGGCTTTTATCCAAAGGACAGGCACTAACAAATGCTAGTGGGTATTTGAAGAAAAGGGAACCCAAGTACACTGTTGGTAGGAATGTAAATTAGTACAACCATTATGGAGAACAATTTGGAGGTTCTGCAAAAAAATCTAAAAATAGAGGCTACCATATGATCAGCAAGCTCACTCCTAGGTATATACCCCCAATAAAGGAAATCAGTATATGGAGGAGATATCTGCACTCCCATGTTTATTGCAGGACTATTTACAATAGCCAAGATTTAGAAGCAACCTAACCTAAGTGTCCATCAGATGAATGGATAAATAAAATCTGGTACATATACACAAAGGGTATTATTTAGTCATAAAAAATGAGATTGTGTCATTTGCAGCAACATATATGCAACTGAAGTTCATTATATTAATTGAAACAAGCCAGGCACTGAAAGGCAAACTTCATATATCCTCACTTATTTGTGGGGGCTAAAAAATTAAACAATTGAACTCATGGAGATAGACAGTAGAAGGATGGTTACCAGAGGATGGGAATGAGAATCAGGTGGGTGGGTGGAGATAGCTAATGGGTACAAAAAAAAAATAGTTAGAAAGAATGAATAAGACCTAGTATTTGCTAGAACAACAGGGTAACTATAGTGAAAAATAATTTTGTAGTGCATTTAAAAATAACCAAAAGTGTATAATTGGGTTGTTTATAACACAAAGGATAAATGCTTGAGGTGAGGGATACCCCACTTACCCTCATGTGATTATTATTCATTGCATGGCAGTATAAAATATCCCATGTAATCCATAAAGATATATACCTACTATGTACCCACAAAAATTATGGCACACCCTCAAAAGGGCAAAGTTTCATTTATAGGAGTTGAAAAAGGAGGAGAGAAAAATAAAGGAATCAAAAGCTTATTTAAAAATACTAACAGAAAGCTTTCTAAACTTGGTGAAAGATATAAACATGTGAATAGCAGAAGTCTTGCTAACTGCATACCTCTTGGCAGAAATCTTATAGACCAAAGGGAGTGAGATGATATGGTCAAGGTGCTGAAGGAGAAAAAAATGTGCAACCAAATATTCTATACCCAGCAAAACTGTCATTCAAAATTGTAGAGATAAAGACTTTCTCACACAAACAAAAGGAGATGGTGTTCATCACCACCAGACCTGTTTTGTAAGAAATGCTAAAGGGAGCTCTTCATGCTAAAAGAAAAAACCCTAATGAGTCACATAAAAAACTTCTGAATGTACAAAACTTACTGGTAAAAGTAAATACACAGTCAAATTCAGAATACTCTAATACTGTAATAGTGATATATAAATTATGTCTATCTTTAGTTTAAAAGTTGAAAGATAAAACTATTAAAAATAATAACTAAAATAACTTATTAATGCATATGCAATGTAAGAACATGTAAATTGTGACATCAAAAACTTTAAATGTGGGGGGAGAACGGAGTGGAAGTACAGCATTTTTTGGGTCAAAGTTAAGTTGTTATGAGTTTAAAAGAAAGTATCATAACTGTAAAATGTTTTTTGTAAACCTAATTATAACCATAAAGCAAAAAACAGTAGATTCCCCAAAACTAAAAAGGAATGTATCAAAACATAACATTAGAAAAAAATCACTTAGCTACAAAACAAGACAGTTAGGAAAAAAGGAACAAAGGATCTATTTTACAAAACAAGAAAACAGGTAACAAATTGTCAGTCGTATGCCCTTACCTATTCAAGCCAACATAGTGAAACCCCTTCTCTACTAAAAATACAAAAATTAGCTGGGCATGGTGGTGGGTGCCTGTAATCACTGCTACTCGGGAGGCTGAGGCAGGAGAATCACCTGAACCTGGGAGGTGGAATTTGTAGTGAGCCAAGAGTGTGTCACTACACTCCAGTCTGGGTGAGAGAGTGAGACTCCATCTCAAAAAAAAAAATTAAATGTAAATAGATCAAATTATCCATTTACAATACACCCAGAGGCTTAATGGATTTTTTTAAAAAAGATTCAACTGTATGCTGCCTATAAGAGACTCACTTCACTTGTAAGGACTTACACAGACTGAATGAATAAATAGAAAAATACATTCCATAAAAATGGAAACCAAAAGAGAGGAGGAAAAGTAGCATTTATATCACATTAGACAGACTTTAAGTCAAAACTTTAAAAAGAGACAAAGAAGATCATTATATAATGATAAAATGGTCAATCTAACTAGATAATATATATGACAGAGCTATAGTAATCAAAACAGCATGGTACTGTCATAAAAACAGACATATTGACCCATGGAACAAACTTGAGAGCTCAGAAATAAATCTTCACATTTAAAGCAGACTGATTTTCAACAGTCACCAATGAAGAAAGTCAAATCCCTTCAATAAATGACACTGGGAAAGCAGGATATCCACATGCAGAATGAAATTAGACCCTATCATATGCAATATCTTACACCATATATAAAAATCAACTCAGAATACATTAAAAACTTAAAAACTAAAACTATGAAACTACTAGAAGAAAACATAAGGGGAAAGCTCCATGACATTGGTGTGGTAAATGATCTTTTGAATTTGACTCCAAAAGCACAGGCAATAGAAGAAAAAACAGACAAATAGGATTACATCAAACTAAAAAACTTTTGCACAGCAACGTTATCAATCAACAGAGTGAAGAGACAACCTACACAGTTGTATATACATACAACAGAATATGTTCAGCCATGAGCAATAAAGAAAGAAATTAATTCTATCATTTGTGACAACATGGATGAATCTGGAGGACATTCTGTTAAGTGAAATAAGCCAGAAACAGAAAGACAAATAGTGAGTCGTCTCATTCATATGTGAAATACGGAAAAGCTGATCTCACAGAAGTAAGGATTATAATGGTGGTCACCAGAGACTGGGGGGAGTTTGGAGGAGGCGATGGAGAAGGAGAAGATGAAAGAATACAAAATTTTAGTTAGAGAGGAGGAATAAGTTCAAGAGATCTATTGTATAACATGGTGACTAAAGTTAATAATATACTGCTTTCTTAAAAAATGCTGAGAATGGATGTAAAGTGTTTTCATTGCAAAAATGATAACTATGTGAGGTAATGCATAAATTAATTAGATAGATTTTATCATTCCACAATGCATATATATTTTGAACCATGTTGTACGTAGCAGATACATATAATTTTATACATCAATTTCAAAATTTTAATAACATAAAAAATAATGACTCAAGAGTTTTATTCATGTAAAAAAAGCATCTTTCTATTTTTAGTTTATTAGCAATTTTTAAAGTAGAAGTAGATATAAATTTTTATAAATTTTGAAATATTTTCTGTGGGTATGTAGTTCATTTTGCTAATATTGAAACAGTCTTCCATTCCAAAAATACAATCTTACTAAACATAGCTTCTTATTACTATTAATATACTATTTTTGTTTTAACCTTTAAATATTTTTCCATCCTATTTATTTTAATTTCTTTTGAAGGAGTATTACCCATAAATTTTAATTGCACAGTTTGCCTCTACAGCTCCCCAAGTCTGTTATTTTTTCCCCATTTCTTAGTCTTTTCTCCATAATGGAAGATTCTCTATAGGTTAGTTTATGAATTGCTGACTTTATTTTCTGCAAAGTCAATTGGCTTTGTAAATTGGCTCCTTCTAATGCATTTTAAATTTACATTTACTCCTATTTTATTTCAAACTATTCTTTCTTTGTAACTATGAACTCTTTTAAAAATTATTTTTGACTTGTTTCTAACCCAGCTAATGTTATCACCATCTGTATTGTTACCATCTCGTCATTTATATATTTCCTAATAAAAATCATGTTTTCTTAAATTTAAATAAGAATTTAATTACTTTGCTTCTGCTTTTGAATCAGAAAATTTTATTTTTTATAATTTCAACAATCTTTGACCATGAGCTGGGCAGTCACCACAACCATCAATGACTACGGGATTAAAATAAGATTGTCCCAGTGAGGGTAATAATCCCCATCAGCATTCAGCCTTTACTCCTACAGGGAGGATGATTGTGAGTTCCAGGATCTTTCTAATATCTCAGTAAAAAACTATACCACTCCCTCCAACAGGAAACTTTCAAATTGGCCCTCCATTCTTTAATGTCCCATTAGTGTTATAAGTAGGAGAAAGTCCCCCAAAATGCTGATATTTCAATAATTTTCTTCTCCAGCTTCTAGACCAATTCAGGTTTTTCCTCATTTTCCACTGTCAAAGTTATTTCATGAAGAGTGGAATGGAAGATAAAATGGTGTGAATCAAACACAATGTCTTTTTTTTTTTTTTCCAGGAGACCTCTGGCCCACCGTTTATTTTTATTTACAGTCCCAGTAGAAGGGACCAGGGTCACAAGTGGGCCTGCATATCTCCAAAACACCTTCCAGGTCACCTTAAGGTATGAAGCCTCCCTTGGGTGTATCTGCCAACAGGCCAATCGCTGGTTTTGCTGTAAGGCTTCACCTTGATCATGACTCCCTGATGGTCATTAATAAAACCCTTTTGATTTCACAAGTTTCACGTTCGAATTTCACAAGACTTGTATTTCACCCATCTGCCACACGGGTTGACACTGAAAGGCACACACTGACACCTGCCACCCGGGGAAATCAGGAGCTCTCTATCTTGGTGAGGGGGCGACGTGTAGGCCGGGAATTCTCTAACCAGAACGTTTCTCTCCACTCACTCATCCTGCATGGAAGCCCGCCCGCCCCTGCATGCCCTGTGGGGTCCAGGCCCACATGCTCAGGAGCCCCTGAGAGGTGAATCTCCCTGGACCCATGTGGGAGGAAGGATGCCCCCACACATCACCACCCTCCGCGAAAAGCTCCTTGGTGACTCCTCTGTGCGTGCCTTCCCGTATCTCCTGGGTCTGGGACTGTGAGGAGTGGGCAGTTGACTCAGGTTCGCAACCCAGGCCTCCCACACGCCCCTCCCCACCATCAGCACCCACGGCGAGGCTCATAATGTCTTCATAATGCAGGAAGCAGGGCTAGATCATCTTTTGTCTTTTGATAATTTGAATTTTCTCATCAAGAAAGCTTCAGTTTTCTTTACCTGGATTTCTGTCCCAAATATGAAATTGTCATGCTTGACTTTGGCCATGCCATTGTATTCTGCATACATTCCACCATTGTTTAAAGAGGACAGTGACTAAATGACCACTGTCCCCCAACTGACCATAGAGCTGCCCACTCTGAGAAACTTGGAGCATCTTAAAGCAGATACCAATGCACCACTTTTTCCTATTACAGCTGTGTGTCTTCAGTTAGGCAAATGGGAATTGGGTTGGCAGTAAAGCTCCAAATGTTAGAGACAGAGCTTTCTTCCCTCACATGTTGTCCTTCGTATCTTTCAATTCCAACACCATCAGTCTGTGGGGCTTCCCATCATGGGAGCATTTCTGGAGCACTGAGATCCCTGCTGTTGTGGAGAGGAATTGAGCCCCATACACACAACCCAGAGAAGAGGCCTATGCAAAACTTTGCTTGCCACATTTTATCATTTACTGGCTGAGATTTAGATTCAACCAAATCACCAGCCACTGGAATAATTTATTATCCAACACCAAGGCAGAAACATGAGCCACAGGGGCCTCTGATCATTCCAGAGGGCAAGGAATGTTGCAGAGCCCTGGGAGGGCAGGGTCCTCTGTGGTCTCTGGAAACTTCTAGAATGATCTAATATATTCAGGCAAGTCAAGTATATTTTCTATGATTATTCTGTATTCCTGAAGTTGCCACTAGTTTTGTAGCCAGTTTTTGTGTTTTGTTTTGTTTTGTTTTGTTTTGTTTTGTTTTTTGAGACGGAGGGCAGTGGCGTGATCTCAGCTCACTGCAAAAGCTCTGCCTCCCAGGTTCACGCTATTCTCTTGCCTCAGCCTCCCGAGTAGCTGGAACTACAGGTGCCCGCCACCACGCCCGGCTAACTTTTTGTATTTTTAGTAGAGACAGGGTTTCACTGTGTTAGCCAGGATGGTCTCGATCTCCTGACCTCGAGATCCGCCCGCCTCGGCCTCCCAAAGTCCTGGGATTACAGGAATGAGCCACTGCACCTGGCCTGTAGCCAGTTTTAAGAGTCAGAAAGAGTAGGGTTTGCAGTCACTTGTAATGGAGGCTCTAGTCAGCTGACAGCTTTCTCATCAGTAAAATAAGGATGATAAAATAAATCTTGCCAAACTTTCATGAGCTTATTGGCAATTTATCTGAAGCTCCTCACATAATGCCCTGCCTTGGCAGGTGCTGAAATAAAAGGACTGTGTTTCCTCCGTCACCACCACTGTGCTTGCACTGCCACTGTTAATGAAACTAAACAAAATGATACTAATAATATAGGTCACACTTGAAAAAATACACGTAACCCTAAATGTTTGAACCGTGGAAGCAACTCCAAATGTATCAACAAGAGTACACTTGGTACATTTCAGATTACAAATGGGATCCGAAGTCAGCACTTAGCAAAGTGACAAAACCCAACAGCCCACTTGGATGACTGTGGTTAGAAGGATTGATGCACGTGTCTTACTTGTGTAATCACTTGGTGTGAGGTCTGTGATCTGAAACTGCCTTCTCTGAACCTTACCAGTTGAGCATTCCCCAAAGCAAAGGGGTTTGGTTTAATTCCAGCACAAGCAACTGAGAAATGGCCTCAGTATAAAGTCTCTGAAATGAATGTATTCAGATTAGTTTAGACTAATTTATAGGGAAATGGAGTGAACTGGATCTAGTCACTGTCCACAAGGCTAAAGGTTGATTCTCTGTTAGAGCTTATCCTAGGCAAAGATCAGGCTGATTTATATCCTGTCTCAAATGTATCTGTCTTATCAGTGGGTGATCCTGCTGCCCCAGGGTTCATGGAATGCAGACGTTGTACATAGACCAAAGGGAAGAATGAGGGTGCACTAAGCCAGAAAATCCAGTGTAAACAAGTTTTTAAGTTCTGTGAGCAATTACATGTAGGTAACATTGAAGAAAATACGTAAGACTTGTAGTATTTGACTGACAAGTACATAATTTCATGTTCTAAGCCTGCAGAAATATAGGTATTTTAGTATATTCTTATGAGTCTGTATCAGAGACTTAATATAATGTGTTTCCATTTATATATGCTTCATTATAAGTCATTGTACTCTTTAACACATTATATTCCTATTGTTTGTACTTTAAAAATATTTAGCACTATTTTATTCTGTTTAAAGTATAATTTCTTAAATTCCTAAAATTTAGCATTTGCAAAGTAATTGATGCATGTTATCTATTTATTTTGAAGAGATAATCTTGTGAAATTTGTAGGACAGGTAGTTATTTTTTCTATGAACAGAAGAAGAAATAGGCTCTCAGCGGGCAAGCGAGTCATTTGTTCAAAGTCACCAGCTTGTGGTAGAGAAAGGGTCCAGAGATGATTGTCAGGACTCCCCATTCAGAAGACTTTCCACTCCACCCTATGCCTTCCCAGAGACTAGATTACCCAGAGTAAATTCTGGATATGCAGTCAGTTAATCTGCACTGAGGATGAAGTAGTTATCTGCTATATCGCTGAGTTTTATATTCCAATGCGGCAGCATTGCGAAAGAAAAGTCTTTAGTGGTGCTATTTCCCCAAGAATGACGTAAAATTCTCTTCTTCAAACACAGAAACATAATACTGTTTGATAATATCCTGGGGGGTCAGTAAATGAACTGTAGATGTAGTCCCAAGGCTGACTTGACTCTCTGAGTCAGAGCTGTGGCTCGGAGCACCCAGGAACTGCCTTGGGTTTGCACACAGGAACCAACGCCCACCCTGTCCTAATGGGCATGGCGGGCCCAGCAAGCCCGTAAGCAAAGGAGGACCAGGACTGAGGGCAAAGGTACACATGCCCCATAGTCTTCTTGAGATGCAGCAACCACCTGCTGAGATATTTACTTAAAATGGTGTCCTTAGGAAGACCAGGTCCATTCATTCAGGCCTGATTCTAGGTGTCCTCTCTTGACCTCGAGGACAGACAGAGGCCAGAGCTTTACTCCTCATTCCAAAATCAAAATGCCCCTAATATGGATCTGTTCTTTTGCATTGTGAATACCTCCCATGAAGCACCCTGACTCTGAGGCCACATTCCAACACCTCAGCGTCTTTGGTTACATTCCTTGGGGTGGGACTAGGGCTTCACATACCACATATGATTCATACCAGAGTAGTATGTTTTCATTATCTGAAGCTGAACAGATTAATATACATTTATAAAACCCATTTGTTTCCTGCAAACTTGGCTCAAGGGGATCTTAATAATCCCTCTGGAAAGTGGCTGAAATGACCAACAGCAGCATCTGTGCATCAGGAAGCCAGGGAGCACAGCAGAGAAAAAGAAAGGAAGAAAGAAATGCCAGTAAGTGGACAGAGCTTTCTCTATTTTGGTGTAGGGGCTCTCTTTGAACAGCTGCTCAGTGTCACATTATTAACTAAACAAGTAGCCCTCACATGCTGTTTTGTGGAGCATAAGAACTGCTATACTCCAGGCAGACAGAATGCACTGAAAAACGGTGATGAAGCGTAATGTCAGATCTTGCTAATTTCCAGTGGCTTAATAGCTGAAGTAAGGAAATGATGAGATGTTTTCACAGACCCCTTCAAAAACCAGGATATGTGGGAAATTTTCACCAGAGTAGGGGGGGAGATGGGAATGAGGAGAATAAAAATGGGAGAAGATAAGCAGAAAATCATTTAAACCTCTCTCTGAAATTTCTAGATAATTTTTTGGACAAATTGAATCTGGTGAAGCATAGGAGAATCTGTAAGTTGGTAAAAATATCTCCTTAGTAATTGGAAGAAAAGATTGCTATACCTAATACTTAATATGTGTCATGATGACAGCCTCTAAATTTGAATGAAATACATGGTTTGATAAATAAGTTTTTTTCTGATTTGCGGGATAAATATTGTAACCCTGTGAAAAAGTAAATCGCCTTTAGTTTCATACTATATAAATCATCTTTATAAAAAAGATATTATGTTAAATTAGGACTATTCCCAAAAGTTCATTATGAACTTTCAGTATGAGAAGAGTATAAGATGTGTGTTATATTAACTTCAAACAAAATTGCACAGTTTGGATTTTTTTGATTATATGAAGCTTTGCTCCAGTGTCTGAATTCTACTCCTGATCTCTTCTCAATGGTTGGCAGAGAAAGAATGGGAGCATTAAGATGGGAAGCATAGTGAGGGCTTCCTAAAACAAATATGCAGTCCTCTTTTGTGATGGACAGGAGCAAGGCTGTCTACATTCTACATCGGTATGCTCAACAATCTAGTCAAACCGAGGTTACATTTTCCCTTGCTTTAGTTTCTTCTTTTGTGAATGAAGGGATTGATTTTGTTCATCTTAAGCTCCTCTTGTATGATTTTATAACTGAGCTCACACTGTAGGAGTTGGAAATTCAAATCTTTGGTGGCCAGCCTCTGCATCCTTTGTAGATTTGGGTCTAATTCCCTTTGTTCAGGTAATCAAAAGGGCCGGTCAGGCCTAAAGGGACTCCCCCCACCATTTTGTTCCTCTGAGGTATTTATATTATACAGATGAAAATGTGAAAAACAGATATGTAATACAAGCTGTTTGTCCTGTCAATAAAAAGAGGATTATTTGAAAATTTTATTAAATTTTAGTAGGAAATATCTATTATGTTACTCAAAGATCTTGATAAGGCTGCACAAAAAATTTCTGTTTGTGTTAAATTAAGAAAAAATTTTCTGCAGACAAAGGTACGTTCATTTATCTGTCAGGAAGTAGAATCCACGCAACATGACATGTTTTCCCTTTAACTTAGCAGCCAGAAAATAGAAAGCCAGATTCGGTGATGAATTATATGAATCTTACCATCTTAAATGTATAGTAGTATCATTCCTCTCCACTTCCTTTAAACTACCTCTATTGATTTCTCTATTTTATTACTAATTGTCTTATTTTTATTTTTTGATATTTAATTTTAACAATTTCAAATACATTTTTGGAAGGAGACAAACATCAACCATAATAACAATAATATGATTAGTTGAACAAATTATATAATCAAATCTTCCAGTAAACTCAAACATAATACTGGTTGGTATTTAAATATTCAGAATATCATGTCATGGGAGAAAATACCCTGAAAAGCATAATTCATCTTTATAAAGGTATTCTACTGTGAATCTTTAAGCCACAATGACCAGAAGGGAGACACAGGAATCATTGCTAGGCTTAAGCCTAAGTTCCAGAACACTTTAGACCACCTAAGAACAACACCGAACTCAGAAAAACTGGATACCCCAATTCTAGCCAGGAAGGCAGCAGAGCAAGTTAAGTATAAACACAACTCAGGAACAATTCAGCCAAGTGACTTGCTGGAAATGCAGAAAAAATGTGAAAACTCTGGAATTTCCCAGATGTCATTGAACTAAGGCAGAATTACAATGATTCAGGCTCATTTAAATCTCATTTAGAGAACTGGGAACCAGAAGTGTCAAAAAACACTCAGTGTTACATGCTGATAGCACAGGATGGAGAATGATAGGGCTGCAGTTATTTTTTTGTATAAAAAAAATCTTATGAGTGCATAACACAGTCTTATAGGCTGATTTAAGAATTACAACTTATAAGAACTGGAATAATGATTGAAACCTAGAGGGAAAATAGTTTAAACCCACCTTCTCTGACAAGAAGCCATTTATTGAATAAATTTTTGCTCTGCTGACATGAAATGGAAATCTTGCCCAGAAAAAAATTTAAGAAAGTAAAAGTAGTATACAGAGTATGTAGGAGTCTAAAAATTGTCTCCCTGAAAATGAAATCCTTGTATACAACCCTTTTAAGTTAACCTTCCTAAAATGCAATTCTTATTGATTATTATTATGTTCATTCAAACATTTTTCAAAGCATTTAATTAAATATCGTAGGAAGAAACAAAGGCAGGTGAGACATAGCACTGTCCCCTGCAACCAAATTCAATTTATGGATTTTGCTTCCTGCATGTCCAAATTCCTTAACTGCATACAAGGGTTTTTTTTTTTTCCATCTCCCCCTTTCTCCCATTCTCTCTCTCTCTTTCTCTTTCTTCTTTCTTTCTTTTTCTTTTCTTTTCTTTCTTTCTTTCATTTTCTTTCTCTCTTTCTTTTTTTCTCCCTCTCCCTTCCTCCCTGCCTTCCTCCTTTCCTTACTTCTTTATTTCCTTTCTTCCTCCTTTTCTTTCTTCTTTCCTTTCTCTACTCTCCTCTTCTCCTTTTCTCTTTCTTGGTGCCTTCATTTTGATGTTTGTTGTCTTTATCCCAACTAACCCTCTTAAGGACCCTACAACTCCTCAAAGTGATTTTGTGTTTAAACAAGCTAAATTATTTTCTCTCAACTTTAGAACTGTATTCACATGATCTTCGCAAATGCAAACCAATCTCCCCAGACCATCTCTACATGCCGAAACCGCATCCATCTTTCAGAGTCCAACTCAAATCCTTCCCTACATTGGAGCTTGACATGTGACCAATGACATTCAAACCGTGCCTCTGTCACTGCCTACCTGTGTGACCTCAGACAACTTACTTCACTTCTCCTCAGCCTCTGTTTCCTCCTCTGTAAAATGGGCATAACACTTACCTCAGAAACTTATCCTAAAGGTTACATGAGATAATACTGCATGAGGAAATACCTTAGCACATTATGGTACAGAATTAAAGGCCTACACATGTTTGCTAGCATCATACTATTTTTGTTAATAATTCTGAAAATGAAATGACCACTTCCTCCACAGAAAACCACAGAATATGTGTTCCTTTCTAATGATTTTTATTAGAGTTATTTTTAACCTCTTATTTCTTCTACCACATTATACTCCCTAAATGTGTCTTGCATATTGTCAAATATGATCCACAAATATGCAATGAGTATTTTATTTTATTCATTTCTCCTAAAAACAAAACAAAACAAAACAAAATGGGATACATGTGCAGACCGTGCAGGTTTGTTACATAGGTATATGTGTGTTATGGTGGTTTGCTGCACCTATTGACCCATCCTCTAAGTTCCCTCCCCCTACCCTCCACCCCCAAACAGGTCCTGGTATGTATTGTTCCCCTTTCTGTGTCCATGTATTCTCAATGTTCAACTCCCACTTATGAGTGAGAACATGCGGTGTTTGGTTTTCTTTTCCTGTGTTAGTCGGCTGAAGATGATGGCTTCCATCTTCATCCATGTCCCTGCAAAGGACATGATCTCATTCCTTTTTTATGGCTGCGTAGTATTCCATGGTGTATATGTACCACATTTTCTTTATCTAGTCTATCATTGATGGGCATTTGGGTTGGTTCTATGTTTTTGCTATTGTAAATAGTGCTGCAGTAAACACGCATGTGCATGTGTATTTATGTAGAATGATTTATATTCCTTTTGATATACACCCAGTAATGAGATTGCTGGGTCAAATGGTATTTCTGATTCTAGATCCTTGAGGAATCGCCAGACTGTCTTCCACAATGGTTGAACTAATTTACATCCCCACTAACAGTGTAAAAGCATTCCTATTTCTCCACAGCCCTGCCAGCATCTGTTGTTTCCTGACTTTTTAATAACCCTCATTCTGACTGTCATGAGATGGTATCTCATTGTGGTTCTTATTTGCATTTCTTTTAAGATCAGTGATGTTGAGCTTTCTTTTCATGTTTGTTGGCCATGTAAATGTCTTCTTTTGAGAAGTGTCTGTTCATATCCTTTGCCCACTTTTTGATGAGGTGGTTTTTTCCTTGTAAATATGTTTATGTTCCTTGTAAATTCTGAATATTAGACCTTTGTCAGATGGATAGATTGCAAAAATTTTTTCCCATTCTGCAGGTTGCCTGTTCACTCTGATGATAGTTTCTTTTGCTGTGCAGAAACTCTTTAGTTTAATTAGATCCATTTGTCAATTTTGGCTTCTGTTGCAGTTGGTTTTGGTGTTTTTGTCATGAAGTCTTTGCCCATGCCTACGTCCTGAATGGTATTGCCTAGGTTTTCTTCTAGGGTTTTTACGGTTTTGGGTTTTACATGTAAGTCTTTAATCCATCTTGAGTTAATTCTTGTATAAGGTATAAGGAAGGGGTCCAGTTTCAGTTTTCTGCATATGGCTAGCCAGTTTACCCAGCACCATTTACTTAATAGGAGATCCTTTCCCCATTGCTTGTTTTTGTCAGGTTTGTCGAAGATTAGATGGTTGTAGATGTGTGGTGTTATTTCTGAGGCCTCTGTATTGTTCCATTGGTCTGTATGTCTGTTTCGGTACCAGTACCATGCTGCTTTTGTTATTGTAGCCTTGTAGTATAGTTTGAAGTCAGGTAGCGTGATGCCTCCAGCTTTGTTCTTTTTCCTTAGGATTGTCTTGGCTATACGTGGTCTTCTTTGATTCCATGTGAAATTTAACATAGTTTTTTTTCTAATTCTGTGAAGAACGTCAATGGTAGTTTGATGGGAATAGCATTGAATCTATAAGTTACTTTGGGCAGTATGGCCATTTTCATGATATTGATTCTTCCTATCCATGAGGATGGAATGTTTTTCCACTTGTTTGTGTCCTCTCTTATTTCCCTCAGCAGTGGTTTGTAGTTCTCCTTGAAGAGGTTCTTCACATCCCTTGTTCTCTGTATTCCTAGCTGTTTTATTCTCTTTGTAGCAACTGTGGATGGGAGTTCAGTCATGATGTTGCTCTCTGCTTGCTTATTGTTGGTTTAAAAAAATGCTTGTGATTTTTGCTCATTGATTTTGTATCCTGAGACTTTGCTGAAATTTCTTATCAGTTCAAGAAGTTTTGGGGCTGGGATTGGGATGTTAGACCCTGGTGGCATGGGTTCACGAGTGGGATCTCCTGATCTTTGGGTTGCCCAGTTCCATGGAGAAAGCACAGTTTCCCCCACTGGGTAGTGCGCTCACTTGCTGCCTCCCTTGGCTGTGGGGAGGGGGGTCCCCCTTCCCCGTGTGGCTCTCAGGTGGGCCGCCACGCAGCACTGTTCTTCCCTCTCTCTGTGGGTCATGCCAACCTTCTAGTCAGTTTTGATGAGAGAACCTGGATACCTTGGTTGCCGGTGAAGGATTCACACGCTTATTATGGTTTTTTTGGATGGGAGCCTCCGAATGCTGTTGCTTCTAGTCAGCCATCTTGGCCCCACCCTGTACAATATGTATGAGTATTTTAATGCTTTTTTCAAAAATTATTATTTTTTATCTTGAAAGAAGTCTGATGCATGATTTATTAGGAGCCTGTGTGTTTTGGTTTCTACCTTCGAGAAACATTCACTTTGTGCTGCCTCACCAAACTCTCCCACTTATCAATCCCCAGCTCGAATTCATCCATCTTCCATGCATAGCCTTTGTAGGTGTAATTTTTCACTTTGTTGAGTATTCATAGATCTTTGGTCTTAGACACCTTGTCATATTCTGTTTCACTTTATAGTTATGTGTGGATATTTTTCATGTGCTCCACATCCATTATAAACTCCTTAAGGCTGGGCAATACTTCTTAGTTTTTAACCTCTTCATTTTTAAGCCCTTGCATTTCATAGTTTGTCCATACAATAATCCATTCCTGAATTCTTCCCCTGATTCCTCCCCCGTGCTCACAGGGCACTGACAGCTGAGGCTGGCAGTCACTGAGCTCCACTGCAGAGTGCAGGTGGGAAGAAGGCAAGCAGCATGTGAGTCCTGCTTTGCCACTCTCTCTGTTGCTTCAACTTCTCTGACATAGGCTCCTCAACTGTATATGTTTTTATGTAGGTTGGATTATACATACAAATATAAAAATGTTAGAGAATTGCCTGGCAGAAGTACTGTGGATGTGAAGTCAATGTCGATATTTTTCACTTATTTTCACCAGGAAATTATTTACTAGGAGAAGGAACCCCCAGGAATGATGTACTGAAAGTAAACTATACTTTGGTGAGCATTCTGAATAATGGCACATGCTGTAGTGTACGTCCCTGGAACAGACCTTAACACCTTTGTAAAAGTAGCCTTGGGAGGGGAAACGAAAAACCAAAGAGTGACGAAGCTGAAAAGGAAAATGCAGCACACATCAACCCTCCTGTGGGAAACTCTTCATTGTCGCTTTTGTTTTAGTTCTTCTTGTTTTATAATGAAAAAGAGTAAGTTGCCTGTTCCAACATACTTGGATTCCTGGTCAAATAGGATTTCCTTTCTGTGACCTGAGGCTGGCTGTATTCTTCACATATCCTAATGTCAGACTGCATTTTCTAATTTCTGCTGGAACATTTTTTTTGTGGCCTGAGGGAAGCCTGAATTTCCCTCTTTTCTTTCTGTTTGCTGTGTCAGCAGGGTTGGCTATACCAGAATCGCATGTGAAGTCAAGTGTTGCTTGATCCAGGGCCTCCAGAATCAAACTCATCTATCAATTGGTGAGCAGAGCACACATTTGCTCTCTGTTTTTCTAATCTAGAATATAAGCAAACCTATAGGTAGCCTGACTGCTGCCAAGATTATCTGCAGAATCTATCAATTTCATCGAATTTTCTACTTCATGTTTTGGTGACTCAATATTAACATGGGAAAACCTCAAAATCTGATTCTATGGTTAAAGTTTCAAAATCTACTGTTCTCTTTATAGGTATGTAAATAATTTTATTTATTAGTTATTTGTTGATTTACTTATATATAGACATGGGGTCTCACTCTATTGCCCAGGCTGGTTAAATCACTTTAGGAAAAAGAACTTTGTATAATATTAAAAGTTCATACTTTATTTTTCATATTTTTGGTAAAAAAAATAGAATGAAAAACATTTAAATGTAAAGCACCCATCTGATTTTATTTAGAAGCTAGAGTTCAGCAAATACCGGTTCACTGCTTCTTTTCACATGGGAAACAAGACATACACATCAGTAAATTTGGTCTGTCTTTATCACCCTGCACCAGGTTGTAAATCTGAACAGTTTTCAGACTTTATAAAGTGCCACTCCTCCATCATGTCTTCACTCAGAGAAATTCCATTGGTTTGATACAATTATACTATTAGAGTTAATGTCTAATTCATAACCTGCCATGGTCTCATTTTCCCAAACTACATCATGTAAATAAATCATTTCATCTTACCGTTCGCTATATTTAAAATTAGTGTGTCCAGGTGACCTCACAATACTGTCATTAAAAGGCAGGTTTGTAATATGATGAAGTTTATGAAGAGTAAATCCATAATTATTTGCCACCTAAGTCAAAAAGTCAGAAAATTGACAAATTATCTTCTTGTTTTAAAAAATTAGATTGTTTTATCTTTATGGCTCTGCATGGAACAGAATAAAACAAAATATAGACAATGCTGCTTCATTTGCACAAAGATTGACTTACATTCAGAATGCAAAAATATGCCAGAAGATGCCAACCTATGAATAATTCAAATATATAACTTGGCATAGTCAAGAGACAATCTTTTAAATGCATAAGGAAAAATACATAATTGATTATGTAGTATGATGGAGTTACCATGGTTGTGTAACAAATCACCCCAAAACACAATAATATGAAATAGGCATTTCTTATCCTCATAGATTCTGAGAGTAAGGCATTAAGGCAGGACCCAGTGTGTGTGGCCTAACTCTGATGTCTTATGTCTGAGGCCTCACCTGGTGGGGTCGAAGTGAGAGTCTACACTCATCTCTAGGTTTGCTTACTCACCTGTCTGGCAGTCAATGCTACTTGTTGAAATCTGTGCACAGTGGTTTCCTCGCAGTATAGTGCCTGAATTCCAAGCTTCTCAAGAAAGGGACAGCACACCAACACTCTTTATCTTTTTTATGACCTGGCCTTGAAAGCCACAAGCCCATCCAGATTTAATGAAAGTAAATTTCTCAGGCTTGGTTATTGATAACAATAAACTTGGATCTTGGTAGCAATGTGCCAAAAGAACATATGGGATTGGAAATATTTCTGTGGCCATTCTTGGAAAACCCAAGTAGCACACACCCTTATTATGATACAGAATGTTCCCATCACCCAGAAAGTTCCCTCATGCCCCTCCCAGCTATTTGCAACCTACAGGCTCCCCCAGCAAATGACTGTTCAGATTTATTGCATCATGATTAATTTTGCCTCTCCTAAAGCTGTACATAAATACAATAATACAGCTTGTAGTCTTTTACATCAGCTTCTTTGTCTTAGCATGTATCTTCCAGACTTGTTTGGGTTATTCGATATATCAGTATTTCTTCTCCTATTACTAGTGCATAATATTCCATTAGATACAGCAATTTCATTTTCCTGTTAACAGACATAAGGGATATTTTCAATTCAGGACTACTATGTGTAATGATGTTATCAGTATTCTTTATGATGTCCTTTCATACATTTTCATTTCCCTAGGATTAATATCTACCAGAGGAATTTGCTGGGTCACAGAATAGTTATATGCTTACCTCTATGAAAAACTGAAAAATGATTTTCCTTAGTAGTTGTGACATTTTACACGATCACTAGCAATGTGTCCTTCCCCACATTTGGTATTGTCAGTCTTCTTTTGTTTCATTTTAATCTCAATCATTCTAGTGGATGTGTAGTAGTATCTTATTGTGGTTCCAATTTGGAGTCCCTTAATTATTAATGCTGCTGAGGACTTTTTCATGTGCTTATTAAATATTATTTCTTTTGTGAAATAACTGTTCCAATCTATTCTCATGTTTTGTTTTTTTACCTTTCTGATGAGTTATCAAAGTTTTGAAAATCTATTCTGTTCATGAAAGATTTTGGCCAGATGTTTTAAGAATATTTTATTCTTCTATTTAATAATGTTCTTTTTCTTAATGATTTCTTCTGAGGAGCAGAAGTCTGTAACTTTATGTAGTTTAATTTCTCATTTTTTTCTTCTTTTGTTGACTACTTCTTTCTGTGCCCTTCACAATATTTGCCAACATTATAGTCATGAAGATATTATTTTATATTTTCTTCCAGAGGCTTCATAACTTCAGTTTTTATATTTTGGTCTATAATCTAGGTTGAGCGAATTATGTTTGTAGTAGAGGTAAACTTTTAGCTCATTTTTTCCCCAAATGTATATCTAGTTGTTCTAGCACCGTTTGTTGAAAGAACTTTCATTATAGAACTGCCTTGATGGCTTTGCTGAAAATCAATTAACCTATGCTTATAAGTCTACTTATGGACTACATGTTCTGTTCCATTTGAATTTTTGATCATCCTTACCCCAGTACCACACTGCCTTGATTACTGTAGCTTTATAGTAAATCTTAAAGTCATGTATTTTGTATCTTTCAAAGTTGTTTTAATTTTTAAGACTCTTTTAGCTATTCTAAGTCCCTTGTTTTCTGTATAAATTTTTAAATCAGCTCATCAATTTTTATAAAAGAAATTCTAGGATCGTGATTGTTACTGAATCAGTGAATCTATAAATTTGGGGAGAATTGATATATTAACAATATTGAATTTTCTTATTCATGAACGTGTTTTTTTTATTTAGTATTCTTTATTTTCTCACATCAGGTTTTATATTTATTTTAGAGGTCTTGTTCTGTTCTTGCTAGATTTATTTCTTAGTATTTTATGCTTTCTAAGAGTATTAGAAGTGGAATTTAAAAATCTAATTATAGGATTCAAGTTTTAAAAATACAATTGATTTTTGTTTGTCAACATGTTACCTTGCCATTGGCTAAATTTACTTACTAATTTAGCAATTGCTTTGTAGATCCCTTACTATTTCCTATGCAAACAATCAGATCTCTTGAGAACAGAGAGAGTGTTGCTTCTTCCCTTCCAATCTGCATTATTTGATTTTATTATTTGCTTCATTGCACTGACCAGGACCTCCATTTCAATACTTAGTGCCTATTCCCAGTCTTAGTGGGAAAATGTTCAGACCTTGATCATTTAGTTTGATGTTAATTATAGATGTTTCCTTTAGCTGATAGTATTGAAGAAGTTCCCTTCTATTCCTAGTTTTCTAATTAAAAAAATTAATAATTTTTTTTGGTCAAATGCTTTTTCTGCATCTATCGAAATTATTTTCTTCTTTTGTCTATTAATAATGTGAATTAAATTCATTGATTTTAAAGTGTTAAACCAAATTTGCATTTCTTGCATGTACTCCGTAAGATCATGGTGCTTCTATTTTTGTATATTTTTGGATTTAATTTGCTAACATTTTCTAAAGGACTTTTGCTTCTATGTTCATGAGAGGTTTTTTTTATTTTTTTCTTGTAGCAGCTTTGTCAGGTTTTGATATCAAGTTTGTCATGGTAAATTATGTGAGCATCTCTACCAAAATCCCTATCCTGTACATAAATGTCACCACCACAACCACCAAGAGTTTCAGTCTCTTTCCTTTCCTCTTCAGTCTGGGTTAGTCTTGTAACTTGCTGTGACCAGTAGAATGTGGTAACACTTGGCAGTTCTCTGTCCACATGTTATAGGGCTGACAGCTTCCACTTTAGGTCTGGTAGGATCCAATGTGAGCAATTCAATGATAAGGGAACACATAGAGAGAGAAATAGCACAGTCTTCTAATGATCTCTCCCAGTGCCCCAGGCATGTGGGTAGACTAAAGTCCTCCAGCCCTGCTCATCTAATATCTGAATACAGCAATATGAGTGACACCGGCTGACACAGCAAGGAGCAATGTACCACACAGCTGAGACCAGCCAACCACATAGAACCCTAGAAATAATAAATTTTTGTGTTTTAAACCACCGGTTTTTGTGGCAGTTCTTTAAACAGCAGTAGAAAATCGATATAATTATGCTAGCCTCATAAAACAAAATGTGAAGTGATTCTATAACCCCCCCCTTTTTTTTTTTCTAAAAGAGATTGTATAAATGCAACCATATGGGCTTGGAGTGTTCTGTATGGGAGGATTTTTTATAATAATAAATTTAATTCTTTATTAAATATAGGATTATTTGGATTCCTAATTCATCTTATTAATTTTTATGAGTTGTTTTATATGTCTTTTTCTATTTCATTTATATTTTTGCAATTATTAGCAAGAAATTTATCTTAGTATTACTTTTTTTCTTTTTAATATATAAAAGATTTTCAGGAATATACTCACTTTCATTCTGATTGGTATTTTGTGAGGATTTTTGCTTCAATGTTTTTTTGTAATTTGGTTTTTTTGTTTTAATTAATTATTGTTTCTATCCTTATTACATCCTTGCATCAACTATTTTGGTTAAGTTTGCTCTTCTAGCTACTTAAGGAAAAAATTTAGACTATTTATTTTTCTTTTTTAATATAGGAATATAAAGCTATAATTTTCTTTATAAATATCGCTTTCCTTAAACATGTCCTTCCAGCAGCTTCCCAAGAAAGGATAAGAAATATACCTTCTTGGTTTAAGTTTTTGCATGCCGAAAATATGTGTTTAATCTCTCCTCATCTCTGATTAACTTTTTTCTGAAAAAAGAGCTGTAGATTGGAAATAACTTTTTTCCCAGAATTTTGAAGTCATTAGTTCTTTGTTTTCTAGCTTTTGCAGTTACAGGAAAAAAGTTGAATACAATTTTGATTCTCTTTCTTTTCTGTGTGAATTATTCTTTCCCAAAATACTGTCTAGGATTTTTGTCTTACAATAAGGCTCCTTGCTGTGGGCATTTTTACATTTGCAGTGCCAGTACCTGGTGTTTTTCAATCAGGAGGAGATGGATGGCATTCGATTCTGGGAACTGTTTTCAGTCATTCATTGATAATTTCTTTCTATTTTTTTCCCTGTTTTCTCTTTCTGAAATGTCTATTAATTGAATTCTGGACCCCTTTGTCAATTTCTAACTTTACTTTTTCTAAACTGTTTACTTTCTTTTTATTTGTTCTTATTCACTGGGGGGTATTATCAACTTTATCTTTTAATCTTACTCTTTAAAATTTTTGCTTCTGAAATATTATTAATGTTTCTTGTGTTTTAAGGACATCTTTTTTAGAATATTTTCATTTTTTTCTTTTTTATTGTCATGTTCAAAGACATACAAATGGTCAACAGATATATGAAAAGGTGCACATCACTAATCATCGGGAAAATGTAAAACGAAATGGCAATATCACCTCACACCTGTTAGGATGGCTATTTTTTAAAAAATGTGCTGTTTAGAATGTGCAGAAACTAGAACCCCTGTATACTCTTGATGGGAATGTAAAATGGAGCGACTACTATGAAAAATAGTATAGCAGTTCTTCAAAAAAATTAAAATAGAATTACTCTATGGTACAGCCATAGTTTGTTTTCTGCTCCCTTGGTAACCTGTTTCCTTCCTTCCTTTCTTCCTTCCCTCCTTTCTTTCCTCTTTCCTTCCTCCCCTCCCCTTCCTTCTCTTTCCTTCCTTCCTTCCTTTCTTCCTTCCTTCCTTCCTTTTTCCTTCCTTTCATTTCTTAATTTGTTTGAGTTTTACAACTTACATGTCTGGTGATCTGTGTGGTCATCTCATATCTTAGAAGGGGACAGTAAGAACAGGTTAGAAGTCCCGTGTATGAGAACAGGAGTTGTTGGATGGGGTTTTTTTAGGGCAATCAAGCCTTTTTATAGGGCAAAAAAGCCCTGGTCTTTTCCTGAAGGGCACCCCAAATATCTATGATGAGGTATTACATATTTGTTGTTTTCTTGTTTAACCAGTTTCTCCACAGTAGAATTCCCCAGGTTTCTGTCTGTGGAGGTAAGAATTGTAAGTCCAGGAGAGAAAAGGAAGTTCCTCTTACTCACTCTTTTCTATTTTTAGCCCCACACAGAATCTCTACCTTCCCTTGTATCTCACTTCACCAAGGCTGAAGCCTCTTTAGCTTGACTTCTGCAGAAAAGAAGACTGTGGTCTGTGACAGATGTCAGGGCCAGGGCCAATCCCTGCCTCAGCAGGATGGGAAAAACTGCCTACTTGAAAATGGATTTCAATCCATGTTTTGTTTACAGCTGCCTCCTCTGGGGCCAGTGCCTTTGAATGATGACCCTTTATAGTTTCTATGGAGCAAATTGACACAACTTCATTGGTATTGTGAACTCCACAGCCTCTCAAGTTATAATTTGTATAATTTCTCCTGCTTTGCTAAGTCACACATCACTCCCAAACTCTGTCTTTCCAAAATTAGCATAAATGTTTTGCCTGCTGCAATCTTCCCATTATCTTTATGAGTTAGTATGCTTTTTGGAAAAATTCCTTTACTGTTATTTTTATTTATGTTTTAGGAGAAAGAGGAGATAAACACATGCCAATCAATATTCCATGTTTAACTCATATTCTTTGTCTGAACTTGAACTGATTTAATATCTAGCAATATTATTATGTTAATTTAGTTACCTCTCCAGAGAGCACAATGAAGTACTTAGTCCAGGTATTTTGGTGTTGCAGTTAATGAAGATGAATTCCAAATAAGAAATATGTATTTATAAATTGATTTACTATGTCCATCAATGTAAACATATTTCTTTATATAAATTCAGAGTATAATAATGCGTTTCTCTTTTATTACTTATTAATTATAGATTTCAAATGTTATCTCAGCCACCTAGATGTGAGATGAACAAATAGGTGATAGACTAGAGAGATAGATAGGCAGATAGATAGATGATAGATAGATAGATAGATAGATGATAATGTGTTAGTTCCCACTCCTGCTGATATTTTTAAAATGCAGCAGTGCTATTTTTAAAGAACATGAATAAAATTGCAGATAGGTGAAGAAATTATTGTCACTGCTGTCAGTTTCTTATTGGTAGATGATAAAGATAGCCTAGAAATTAAGTTGTTAGGAAACTCACTCCTCTCTACCAGTTGAGCTGAAAATGGAAGGCTGTCATAAACTAGAAACAGTAAATGGAGACGTAGACGGACTTGGATCTATGAGATTCCTTCAGTGGATTGTGCAGCAGTTTCATTCCAAACCCAAAACATAGAGGACACTGGATACATAATTATGTTTGCATTTGGCTCCTTTCTACTTGTGTAATTTTTCTTGGCTTAAGACTGTTTAAGTGTTAGAATGTCTTCAGTCTTTTATTTACTTATGATGTTCAGAACCAGCAGACTTTGTGGATTTAGGACTGTAGAACAAACCCTAGATTAACTTAGCTTTTGAATGTCCTTTTGTTAAAATATAAAGGATTCTAGTTGGCCCATCAAAACAGATATTAGGTACATTCTTTGCATTAAAGCACGCCCACATCTTTCAGTAAGGAGGCACAATTAGGAATCAAATTCATGATCCTCTTGTTTCAAAAGCAATGTTTACTCCAAGACAAGATATTTTGATGTTAGTAATATTTAAAGCAGGTTTCCAAAAGAAATCCATTAAAGTATAGGATAAAAAAGATTCAGAGATAAATAAACTTCCAAGATACATTTCTATAATAACTGGACATTCAATTCAGAACTATATAACCATCAGCTCAGATAACTGAGTTATCTACAAGCCACAGTGAATACAGAAAATGGAGCTACTCTCCAAGACCATTGTCTTAGAACTTGTGGCAAGATATAACCCAAATTCGTTTTTTAAATTGGCGTATAGCTTTTTTAGTTCTTATAAACAGACCACTTAAGTTTGGTTTTAATATTGAAACATATTATCATAGAGGCTGTCCTGAAGCGTTCTTTTTCTCTCAGATCAGTTCAGAACCTCATGAGGCTATTTTCCAAATAAATACTCCACTAGTGTTTACAGTTCAAGTGACCCTGCACAGGAAAAGAGAAAATGTTCTCTATGGCTATTGGAGAAATTGATCTTTAAAGTCCTTATAATCTGGGAGCTATGCTCATGGAGTTAATGGAGAAGATATTCTTTTCTGAAAATTTTTCCTTAAGCGTTCATAAAGTTCAGGCTTACATGACATTTTTTGTTTGCTATTGTGGGGTTTTTAAAAGAAATCAAAACAACAAATGCAAGTAAAAATAAAGAAAACTATGAAAACTTTGATCCAGTGTTTGTTTCACACCAAAATATGTTGCATGATATATTCTACTACATTTTAATCAAATCACTGTGGGAAAATATCAGGGATACATAAGAAAGTTTATACAATGGAAAAATAATTTTAAAAATAATATAAATATGAAAGTCACTAAATAGTCAATATCTGATTTTCATCTTCTGGGAATTACTCAAAATTCATTAAAATATTATTTTATCCTAATTTTTTTCCAGAAACCTAGTGATGGATATTTCAGAACTTTGTACTATTATTCTGTATTCGATCCAGCAAATGTCAAAGATTTTGTGGGAGAACTAACTGTCCACAAGGTTCACTCTGTTCTCCAAAGTGTCCTATCCTGACTCTGAAACACACTGTTCTATCAAGATTCTCTCTTGCTATTTTCACCCATGATTAGAAAACCCCAAAGAGTTAAAAATCATGGCATTTTTATATATAACTTTTCAAATATTGAAAGCGCTTTTGAATGAGTACAGGGCAGCTTCCAGCTTGTGAACTACAGAGTAACAGTCATAAATTGTCCACTTGTAGCCAAAGTTCCTTTCGATTGATTAAAATTCTATCTGCTTAACCATGATTTAAATTCGATTTACTAAGTGAGCAAAAACCTGTGAAAGTGATGACTATGTGAAACAAGTTCAGTATCATCAAAAAATTAATAGAGAAGTTTAATGTTTTAGTTAATGATATTGAATAATTGTTACTGTGCTGCAGGATAATTGGAGATAAATGGGAGAGGTCAACTACGTAAAGGACTCTCCATCAGGCTTGAGCGCAAATCTCAGCTCTGTTCCTGACAAACTGCATAATTTGAACATGTTTCTTAACCTCTCTATGACTCAATTTCACAGGAAACAGGAGGTAAATGCAGCACCATGTTATGGGGTTGCTAAGAGAATCTTATGAAATGATTCAATAGAGAGCTTAGCCCAGATGTCTCCAGCATCCGACAGATATTGGTACCATTATTATTATAACTATAATTAATATTAATTTACATTAATAAATTAAGTCTTATGAAGTCATATGGAGGAAAGGAATTGAGCAAAAGCTTACCTTTCTCAGGTCCCCTGAACTTTTCCTCCTTTCTATGGTTTGGATGTTTTTGTCCCCTCCAAAACTTGTTAATCTCCAAACTTAATTCTTAAGGCGACAGCACTGGGAGCTGAGACCTAATGGAAGGTGTTTATGTCATGAGGGCTCTTCTCTTGTGAATGGATTAATGCTGCTATGAAAAGGACTTGCAAGAGTGGGGATTTTCTCCTGCTCTCCTGCCATGTGAGGATAAAATATTCCTCCTCTCCAGAGAATGCATGATTCAAGTCTCTATCTGGAAAGCAGACAGACCAGGCCCTAAGGCCCTAACCTGCCTGTGCCTTAACTTTGGACTTCCCAGTTCCCAGAATTTTGAAAGAGTAAACTTCTGCTCTCTATAAATTACCCAGTCTATGGTGTTTTGTCATAGCAGCGTAAAATGAACTAAGACACCCCCCTCTTTAGAGATCTTTAATGGGACAGGTGTGAGGCTCAAATATGAAATGTACTCAAACAGAGGAAATCATCCATACATTAAAAGTAAGAGAGAATATCTACAAGAATCAGATTAATCCTGTTATTACATTTCAGAAATTGGCACCAGCTACTGCCATCTCCCTGGGTGATTTTCAAAGGCCAAGAGTTTCTGCCCAATAGCCCCATCGTTAGTCAAAAACCTTCATCGTTCGCATCCCCTATCCATGTACTGATCCTTCTTTCCCAACAAGTCCATCCCCCAAATCAAAATGTACTTTTCCTTTTTTACAAATTAACCATACCTAGATTGTTTAGATAAATTGTCTGTGAATTGTCTGTAAAGGTGGAATGAAGCTCAATCCTTCTGGGGTTAAGCTACTCCAGTCTTCTCTATTCATCATCTTTTGAGAACATCAGATTGTGTGCATGCCCATCTGTCAACCTAACCCCACTTTATTTATCTGCCCTGGAAATTCCTCTTTATCCTTAAATACACAGTTAGAGTTTCATCTTTCCTCTAAAGTATCCCAGGATGCCCCAAGCAAAATTAATCACTTCTCCTCTTTCTATAGCCCTTTGTTTTCTTATTTAAAATCATAGTATTTATTGCTTTATTCATTAACATATATGTCTCCCCTCTTAGACAATAAGCCAGGGGCTGTCTTATTCTTTTTTGTAGCTTTTTATATACCTAGCCCAAGCCGGTAGTACAACAGGTCCCCAACAAGTGCTATGTGGACAACTTCCATTGATGATTCTATTCTAAAATGAATCCATTTGGCTTTGGACCTGGAAAATATTCACCAAGTATATTATTTTCTCCCCAATTCGGAATGGATATAAATGAACCTAAAACCTCCTCATGTCTGAAACTGTGAGGTGTGTTTTTAAGTTTCATCTCTTTGTGGATCTACTGTAGGAAAACAGCAATATAAAGAGAATGAGACAGAAGCTTTGACATCAGAAAGACTAGGTTCAAGCATTGACCTCAGTCTGACATCTAACAGCCAAGGAGCTTTGCACATGCCACTTTCCTTGCTAAGCTTTAGTTTTATCTTCTATAAAAATGAAAAAATCTTCATGCCTTCTCTATGGAGATGTTGTGAGCATTAACTGAAATGATGTATCAAAAGAGCTGAGCAAAGGCTGGCACATGACAATGCTGAGTAAATGCAGTGATTGCCTCTATCTTAGTCCATCTGTGCTATAACAAAATACTCAAGAATAAGCCATTTATAAATAACAGAAATTTATTTCTCACAGTTCTGGAGGCTGGGAAGTCCAATATCAAGACACTTCCAGGTTTGGTGTCTGGTGAAGGCTCATCTCTGTTTCTAAGATGGTGCCTTGTTGCATCTTCCAGAGGGGAGGAACACTGTCTTCTCACATGCAGAAGGCAGGAGGGCAAGAAGGCTGAATGCTGTATGAAGCTTCTTTTGTAAGGGTTTTAACCCTATTCATGAGAGAGGGTCCTCATGGCCTAGACACCTCTTAAAGACCTCCCCTCTTAATGTTATCCCATTGGCCATTAAGTTTTAACATCTGAATTTTGGAGGGGATGCATTCAAACCATAGCAGCTGCTAAGACCTGTTGTTTTCCAGAAGCTTGGCTACGGGGCTGGGGGAATACCTGGTGTGGGAGAAAGATGGAGCCAAAAATGTATACCACTAACAGGGTGTAAAAAAGTTTTGCACATGGACATTAATGAAAAGATGTGCCCTCAATCCTCAATTTCTCATTATCCAAAATGAATAATTTCCTAAATATACCTAATAGTTACCAGTCATGGGTATGAATATTGCAAATAGATGTTCCATTGATAAACTACATTTTGTAGTGATTGATAATTTATTTATATCATTTTTATGATACTTAGTCTGGAACTAAAAATAAATTTTAGTATTATATTTATTTTTAAGTAAACACCCTGCAAGCATAAAAAATACTTTAAAGACATGAGTAGCACTATGGTTAAGGAAACAGAATTCTATATTTACCTCATCATTGTGAAACTTCTGAGTCTTACTTTCTACATTAGTGAAATTGGACAATGACTGTCCTATCAGGGGATGTTACGGAGATGAAAAAGGTTTTAAATGCAAAAATATTTGAAAACGTTTCAAAGTATACAAAATAAAAGTAATGGTGGTAATGATATGGTAAAGAGTCAATCATCTTATTTTGGGAATCAAATTCAAAGCTAGATACTTCTGTTAAATTAAATTTGGCCTAAATCTGCCTTCCCACTTTGAGTCCTCCCATGGCAAACTACAACCTAACTCAGTGTGTAAACAAACTGCAGCCTAACTGAAGAGTTGATTCCTGTAACAAACAGGTGAGTCTTGGCCAATCACAGATCACAGATTGTCAGCTGATCAGACCATGTCAATATAGGGTAAATGCTTTACCACACCATCCCTAAATAAGGCAAATTCCAAGCTGTAACCAACAATGCGGTTTCTGTAGAACTTTTCTTTTCTATAAATACTGCCCCTGCCCCCATGTTGCTGGGTGGAGCTCCCAGTACCTTTCCTAGTTCTGATTACTGTCCAATTCATGAATCATTCTTTGCTCAAATAAACATGCTAAATTTAATTTATAAAAGAATTTTCTTTTAACACTTCATTTTTTTAAATTTTGAGGTTCAGGGTTATATGTCCAAGTTTATTATATAGGTAAACTGTGTGTCACAGGCATTTGGTGAGCAGATAATTTTGTCACCCAGGTAATAATTATAACACCTGAAAGGTATTTTTTTCTGATCCTCTTCTTCCTCCCATTCTTCACACTCAAGTAGGCCCCAGTATGTATTGTTTCCTTCTTTGGGTCCATGCATTTTCATTGTTCAGCTCCCATTTGTAAGTAAGAACATGCGGTATCTGGTTTTATGTTCCTGCATTCTTTTGGTTAGGATAACAGCCTCCAGCTCCACCCATGTTGCTGCAAAGGACATGATCTCATTCTTTTTCATGGCTGCATGGTATTTATTCCATGGTGTATCTCTTCCACATTTTCTTTATCCAGTCTACCCTTAATGGGCATTGAGGCTAATTCCATGTCTTTGCTACTGTGAATAGTGCTGCAATGAAAATACACATGCATGTGTCTTCATGGTATAATTATTTATATTCCTTTGGGTATATACCCAATGATGGGATTGCTGAGTCAAATAATAATTCCATTTTAAGTTCTTTGAGGAATCACCACACTGCTTTCCACAATGGCTGAACTAATTCATATTCCCACCAGCAGTGTGTATAAGCATTTCCTTTTCTCCACAACCTCACCAGCATCTGTGGTTTTTTGACTTTTTAATAATAGCCATTCTGACTGGTGTGAGATGGTATCTCACACTCCCTATTCAACAAATGGTACTAAGATAACTGACTAGGCATATGTGGAAGATTGAAACTGGACGTTTTCTTTATACCGTATACAAAAGTCAACTCAAGATGGATTAAAGACTTAAATGTGAAACCTAAAATTATAAAAACTGTGGAAGATAGCTTAGAAGATACCATTCTGGACATAGAACCCTGGCAAAGATTTTATGACAAAGATACCAAAAGCAATTGCAACGAAAACAAAATTGACATATGGGACCTAATTAAACTAAAGAGCTTCTGCACAGCGAAAGATACTATCAACAGAGTAAACAGACAAGCTACAAATGGGAGAAAATATTTGGAAACTACAGATCCAACAAAGTTCTAATATTTGGAATCTATAAGGAACTTAAACAAATTTCTAATAAAAAACCAAACAACCCCACTAAAAAAAATGGTCAAAGAACATGAACAGATACTTTTCAAAATCAGACATACATGCGGCCAGTAAACATATGAAAAAATGTTCAACATCACTGATCACTAGAGAAATGCAAAACACTTCATTTTACTTAAAAGCTATGCATTGGGGCATCTAGGCTATATGTTATGTGTTTTGCCTTATTTTTATTTTGTTTAACATCCAGAAAAGATAATTTTTTTTTTTGAGATGGAGTTTTGCTTTTGTTGCCCAGGCTGGAGTGCAATGGCGTGATCTTGGCTCACTACAACCTCAGCCTCCCGGGTCCAAGCGATTCTCCTGTGACAGCCTCTCAAGTAGTTGAGCTTACAGGTGCCCACCACCACGCCTGGCTAATTTTTGTATTTTTAATAGAGATGGGGTTTCTCGATGTTGGTCATGCTGGTCTCAAACTCCTGACCTCAGGTGATCCACCCGCCTCGGCCTCCCAAAGTGCTGGGATTACAGATGTGAACCACCATGCCTGGCCCCAGAAGAGATATCTTTACTTTGTCTTCTGTAAATGTTAACAACTTTTGGCTATCCAGCTTCAGAAAGGGCATAGCACAATAATACAATTATTTTATATAAGTCTCACAACAACCTATATTTTTAAGCAAAGAAATTACTATAGGATTAAATGACTATTATGAAAAGAAAAAAATTGGAAAAAATATTTATCATACAAAAGCAAATTTTATCAGAGTCATCTTAGTTGTTAGACAATCAATAAGTGTTCTTAATCACAAGCATTTTGTCATGCCATATGGGGCAGCCTGGTGATTTATTATGTCTTCTTGAGAATCACTGATTGATTCTACTGTCTTTGAGGACAATGGTTCTTCACAAGAGTCTTTAGTGGTGTGTACTGTTTCATATCCTCCATGTCACACACCACCCATGTCCCTTTACCATGCCCAGGAGAATAACTTTTCATTTGGTAAACAGTGTAGCCAGAGTGTGAGGCTAGCTGGAGTCCTGTGTCACTGAGGCCTGGGTCATGGGTCTGACTCCTATAGGGCTAAGTGGGCTTGCGTTCTGCCCCACAGCCAGACTGTACCCCAGTTTGACTATGTGTCAAAGAGAGGGTGGTTGGAAGAGGAGGCTTGGGTTGGTGCACACAGGTTGTCCCCAGAGGAAAAGCTGCTCAAAGCGTGTGCCTTACTAAAGGATATCTAGGAGACTTATTTCAAATTACAGGCCAATACAACATCATAATGTTCATTTACTGCACTGATTATCACGAAATCATCTATGTAAGAATTTATCACCACCCATGGCAGAAAAAGCCACACTGAAAGAGTGCCAATGTTCAATTTTACAATCATAATGATTAAAATTCTAAACATTGTTCTTAGAGATACCTCTTAAAGTCAAGCTAGAGTTCTTTCCTTCCTTCTGGAATCATTAGAAAATGATTCTCGTCTCAGACTCTGTGAAAGAAATCTTGCTGCGTTCATGATGAGATGGCTTTAAATACCTGTCCTTTTGATTAGGAATTAACATCGCACCTACTTAAGTGACCTCAGGTTAGAATACCAAGTTTTATGCACTGATTAAAATTTTTCATTGAAGCATGTTGCTGTTGGCCAGTTTCCCATGAAATCATTTATTTATGTAGTCAGCCAGCCAACCAACACATTTATTGAGCACCTATTATGAGCCAGTCACTCTTCTAGGTGCTGGACACTTAAAGCAGGTCTTAAACTTCAGTGGGGGTCTTGTTGTAACAGAGATTCTGATTCAGGAAATCCAGAGTGGGGCCCAAGACCTGAATTTCCAAGAAACTCTTGCTGCTCCAAGGACCACCAAAATTATTGTATGAATTTCAAGAAAGATGGCTCTTGAGACCCAGTTTAAATTCTGCATTCCTAAGAGAATGGAGTTAACTCTAAATGGGTCAGATTTTCAACTAAAGTTTGGATTTCCTATGCATATTTAACTAATTAGACATAATTATTGAAAAAAGAACTGAATTAAATTAGCAAAAAAGTCTTAAAGGAGTTTTATGTTTTAGGCTGCACAGAATCTAATGGCTGACAAAATAATATCCAGTGATGATCTTCTTATATTTGACTACATGAAGAGATAAGATGTACTCTAATTATCCTCTTTTATCCACTGCATTTAGTTAAGCTTTACTTGCAAAGTGACTAAAAGGTTTGGGTAGTGCTTAAAATGCTGAAATAATGCTTCCTTCCTAAAAATTGCATACAGCTGTTAAAAGGTTTTTTCTATTGGCATATTTGTATTTTCTGAACTGCTCTTTGAAAGCACAAATCCACTTACCAGAAGTTTCACAAGTAGGGTTTTTCATCTCAAAAGTGAAGTATGACAAGCAAAATCCCAGAGAAGATAGCATGGGATAATTCAAGAGGTTCCTAATTTATTACGTAAGTTTCCATGTCTGGGGAAAATTTTGTTGGAAATTGTACAGCCGTAAAATGAATGCTGAGTAGAGCAAAGTGGTTTCCAGGTTTTTTGTGGCTCTGTAAAACTAGGAAACCACAATTTATCAAGATAGAGCTCTGTGTCACAATCACCAACTGCATTTCAGTTTGATGAGTGATGCCTTTTTCCCCCCACCGAACACTCCCAAGCACTCTGTGTTCTACATCACTAAAATCCATGTTTTGCACAACTCTTGTATGGAAATGTAAAAACTTGAGGGGCCAATAGCTAACCTGTCCCTGATATTAAAAATCAAATGATTTTCATTTATGTCTATATGATAGAAGTTTTTACATGATTATCTACACTGAAAACACTCAGTTACACACACTGTCTAAAATACACACACTATCTAAAATTTCATAGCAACCCCAAATTTGGAATTGTGTTTTTAACTATTAAGCCTGTAGATGACTACTCTATCAAAGAGTATGCTTTCTCTTCCTTAAATACTGCTTTTGGACATCTAGTGGCACCTTTAAAGCATACACCCTACAAATATTTTCTTGCTTATCAAGGGGCGCTATTAGACAGCTATCTCTATCTCCGAAGAGATAGAATAAAGGCTGCTCCTCCTCAAATACCAGCTTTCATGAAGCTCCATAAAATGTAAAGCATAGCCAAGCTTGCTGTTCCCTTGGCAAATGCTTAGCAAAATTGCCTAATGTCTGAGAGCAATTTTAAAATATGCTAAAAACGATATGGCCACATTTGCCTGTATTCATTCTTGTGAGGGAAAAGTAGCTGAACATCCTTAGCCAGCCTCTTCAATCTGACTATAAGAATTCCCTTGTGTTGTGGGTTCATTCAAAGCCAGCAGTATCGCTTTACACAGTTTTTCATTGCACTCAAGGGAAGTTTATGGAAATGTTACAGAAATAAGCTACAAATGGGAATCTGGCCTTCTGCCAAACTGCCTCTCTCTCTCCTAACAACACATTTTTTTTCCTTTGGCACTTAATGTGTTCTATGTCATATTTAACATTTATCTAAGACTGGTTTCAGAAATACAGAATACAGGTCGAGTATCCCTTATATGCTTGGGACCAGAAGCATTTCAAATTTCGATGGTTTTGGATTCTGGAATATTTGCATATGTGGTCATGTGTCATGTAATGGCGGGGATACATTTTAAGAAATCGTCATTAGGAGATCTAATCATTGTGAAAACATCATACAGTTACTTACACAAACCTAGACGGGTTAGCAAACAAATACTGTGTGTATGTGTGTGTGTGTGTGCACGTGCATGTGTGTATGTGTATGTATATATGTTATATGTTAATAATGAATACATTCTTAGAAATGTGTCATTAGGTGGCTTTGTCTTTCTGCAAACATCATAGAGTGAACTTACACAAATCTAGATGGTAGAGGCCACTACACACTAAGCTGTACGGTACAACCCATTCATCTTAGGCTGCAAACCTGTGCAGCATGCGAGTATACTGAATACTATAGGCAACTGGAGCACAATGGTAAGTATTTGTGTATTTAAATGTATCTAGAAATAGAAAAAATACAGTGAAAATATGGTATTATAATCTTATGGGGCCACTATTGAATAAGCAGTCCATCATTGACTGCAACTTCATTATATGGTGCATGACTATGAATAATGAGATATCTTGGGGATGGGACCCAAATCTAAACACAAAATTCAGTTATGTTTCATATGCAGTTTACACACATAGCATGAAGGAAATTTTATACAATATTTTCAATAAATTTGTGCACAAAACAGTTTTGACCATGACCTATCACATGATGTCAGCTGCGGACGGTTCCACCTGTGGTGTCATGTTGGTGCTCAAAAAGTGTCAGATTTTGGAGCATTTTGGGTTTCAGATTTTTCTTTATTAGGGATGCTCAATCTGTATGACAATTATACCTCAAATAGTTTTAGTAACTGATAATTGTGTCCCGTAACTGTGGGCCAGGCACCTTTCTAAGTCATATATGGACAAACTCACTAAATCCTTGCAATAACCCATGAGGTGAACGCTGCTATTATTCCTATTTTACAGATGAGAATATTGAAGCACCAAAAGGTTAAAAGATTTTCCCAGGGTCACTTGGCATATCAGTGGCAGAAGTGGAACTGAAACAGGCTTCCTAGCACCAGAATCTAGGCTCCTAATCATTCTACCTATCCTAGAATCATTGCCTAGGTCTTGCACTACACATTTTTAAGCAATTGTGGTGCATTTATCTTTCAAAAATGGGTAAGCATTTTCTTATATTTTTGATTTACACAATATAACAAACCAGCACATATTATAAAATTGTGTTTAAAAATACAAAGTGTGACATTTATTTGGTTAGGCTAGGATGCCTTTCATTTTATAATCACAATAATTTTTTAAAGGGTTAGGCTTCGTGGACTGAAATTGTTAAAGAAAAAAAGAGATAAGATGAAGAGAAAAAAGCAATGGATAGCAAACAGATTTTTCAAAATTCTGATCCACATGAGTGAATGACATTGTAAATGGATATGTGATTCTTACTAGGGTACACTCACTCATAAAACTGAGATTGAAAAAAGAAATTCTCACGAGATTACTGGGCCTTCCAGGTTTGATAGGAACCATAAAAACAGGAATATATTCCCAATATGCTTTTTCTTTATGAGTTACTTTTGTTGAACAGAAGATTCACAGCCAAAAATTCCTGACTAGTACTCCCAGTCCTGACACTAACTTGTTCAGTGACCTTGGCAAGCTGCCAGGCCGCTGTGATTTCATTTCCTCCTCTGCAAAATTAGCAGAACACTTACCTACATCCCAGATGTTGGAAGACTTAATTAATGTCAACGTTTGTGTAAAAATGAAATGCTGTTTACCCAATAAATGCCTCGTAATCCAGATTTTTTACTCACACTTTTGGCAGGCACCATAGAGTAGAGAAGAAAAAACATTAACTTAGTAAAATAGTTGTTATATCAGGGACTCTTGAAACTTTCCTTGCAGTTTATTAAAATTGGGCAATAATAATAGTACTCATCAAAAATCGTTTGTTAACCCCCCATATGGGAATGGTTTCCTGCATATAGTTTACCAAATTTTACATAAGTTACAGTTGTTAAAAATTGATAGCTTCATGTTAACACTAGTCTCCTTACAGAGATGTGCTAATAAGGATAAGGTCATGGGTTTTAGCACCAGTGAAACTACTGTCCCATTCTGCTCCAAGGTCAGAGACAAAACAACTACTCCATCAACCTGACATCTCAGAAATGCATAGTGTGAATCACAGAAAAACTAAAATCGGTGAATCAACATGACTCCATCCACGTTTTTAAGAAAACAACCTAGTGTTCCTGTCTTATTTTTTGCCTATCTTATGTCTACCAACACATGTAATTAATCGTTCTTCAATCATAAATTTAAATCATCATTTATTGAGTGTACACTATGTGTGAGGCACTGCACTAAGTAAGCACTGGAAATACAGTGGTTGACAAGACCAAAACCGTCCTCAGTATCACAAAACATACTCTTAAAAAAAGTATACAGGCATTAAGCAAGTATGTATGGTAAAATGTTGAATGATCATGATGGAGAAAGTTCAGGGAGACCTAATATTTTTATAGAAACCAGCGAATGTCTCTCTAAGGAGGCGTCATTTCAGCTGTGATTGGATGGTGGAGAAGAGTGTGGTCCAGGCCCAGAGAATAGATGCACAATAAACCATGTAAATGAGAGAAGGCATAAGGTTCAACTTGGTTAGATCTCATGGGGAAGTAGTGTCAGGAAGGAGAAGCACTTTATCCTAAAGATATTGGGGAGTTATAGATAATTTTTTTATGCAATGATGTGAAATGACTCTTTTTTTAATCTCTGTAAAGGGTTTTGGAGACCAGATGGGAGGAGAACACTATGGGCAGAAGCATAAGTTAGGAGGTCATCAAAATCATTTCATAAGAGTTAGGGGTAGCCTGATGAGGGTGGTAGCAGAGGGAATGTAGAGAAACAGATTGATTGGACAAGGGTTTGTAAAATAAAACCAGCTGAACATAGATCCTTATTGGGTATTTGGAAAGGGAGTGAAGAAAACGGGCTGATAAAGGAAAGTAAGAATGAAGGAATACTCTAGGGTCTAGACTCTATTCAGGGTCTATTAACAGAGCTAGGGAAAGCTGAAAGTAAAACAGCTTCAGAAGGAAGATGAGTTTCGTTTCAGACTCCTTCAGTTTTTAATGCCTGAAAGACATCCTAGGGAAGATAGTCCAGAGGATATTTAACATATGGGTCCCAAGAGTATTCAGGCTGGAGATAAAGACTTGGGAGTCTTCAATATACAGATTGAAAATAAAGCCAAAACAGTAGGTGACATTGCACAGGGAAAGTGTGTAGAGTGAGAACATAAGGTCCTGGAGGGAGACTGAAAAACATCAATGGTTGATGAAAGAGGAAGCAGGAACAACAGAAGAGACTGAACAGGAGAAGGAAAGGAAAGAAGAGGAAAACCAGGGCAGTCATCATCTGAAGCATGAGAGTGTGAGAACCAGATCCTCTCCTCCACTACTTATAGGAAAGAATGCCAGAATAATTTCCATGGCAAGCAATTTGTCAATGTCGGTTAATATTAAGAATTCTCATATCCTTCAACTCATGATTTAACTCTTCAGAAATTATTCTCTCTATATATAAGCCTACAAACATGAAATGACATATGGACACCAACTTTTTTTGCATTAATGTTTTCAATAATATGAGACTGAAAGAAACCTATAATAAATGGCATATAATATGCAACTGGCTAGATAAATTATAGCACAATTATATAAAGGAATACATCGTAGCTTTTAAAAACTACTTTTTAAATATATTGCCTCCAATATATTGTTAAGTGAAAAAGGCAAGCTACATTTCAAGTATAGTAGGTTACCATACCTACATATTATATGTATTTATATATGGTATGTGTATATATATAATATGGTATGTATATATTATATGGTATATAAAATAAATATGTATTATATATAATATATATATAATATAAAATGGAGATGAGTATAGAAAGCCCTTTGTAGAACGTGACTATGAAAGGAAGGTGACCAATGTGGGGAACAGTTGTTGATAATACAGAATCAAGGGCAGCTGGGCTGAGATGACGGACAAGCATATTCAATTTTAATAGGAAGGAGGCAATTGTGGAGGAAAAGTTGTGGACAGAGCAGAGCATGGGGTTGATGGTGGAACTAGGCCATAAGGAAGTAGAAGGGGCTGAGATCTTGGGCATTAAGGAATGATTACCTAAGAGAAGAGGAAAGAATCCTTTTCCAAATGTAACACATGCAAGGAAGAAAAGAATAAGTGTGCATTCAAGCAAAGTATAGATTTTGTGATGAGAAGTTTCAAAAATTGCTTTTAATGTGTTCTATGTTCTTTCTTTACAAGACCTAGACTGCTTGGGAGGTGGTAAGTTAGAAGGTTAGAAGGCCAAGGAATTTTCAAGAAGATTTAAAATTGTAAATAGACCAAATAGGAAACTTAACTGATTTGGGGAATCTGGAAGGATTGCTGTATGGTGTCAATGTTGAAGATTTCCAATAATACTTATCCTCCTTTTATTCATGACACCAAAATCCTACTCATGACAGTTCAAGAAGGTTGACCAGCCATGCCTGTTTACTTCCCTTCCAATTTCTTACTGAAACAGTAATATTTACAAAAGGAAAATTTTTCCTACAGTGCTGAAGATATCGATCATAAGTAAACTTGAGATTTTGATAAATTTCTGATTGAGGAACTATAGAATAAGGCACTTTAAAAGCAGCCACAGGACAGAATAAATATGTAAGAGGCTGCAGCAAATGGTGTACGGAGTATTGGAAAGGCACTTTTGCTGAACAGGAGAGTCCAAGGAGTAATTAGGACAGTAAACAAGGAAACCGACTAGGAAGGGCTTCAACAATGACAGGACACAGAGAAATAAGGAAGATGATGTAAGCTGGTAGAGAGAAAGACTATGTTAGGAACAATGAAATAAATTAGATAGTTATGAAATTTCTCATCAGCAACACCACAAGTTAAAAGAAGATGGAAAAATGCCTTCAAAGTCCTGATAGCAAAAATTTCTACCTAAAATTTTGTATTCCGTGACATTGTCAAGTATTAAAATAAAAGTACTTTCAAAAGTGCAAAAGTAAGATTCCTAAAAATAAATTTTCTGAATAAAAACATAAACTTACAACATTCACCGGGAGAATAAATACAGTATCCAAGAAAAAGTAGATTTAATTCATGGTTGTAAAGAATAGTAATTTCAGGTTGGCAGTGGTCAATTAACCTAAATCCAAGTAGAATATCTTCAAGAAGAATTACTTTAAAAAATGCTATATTTAGAAATTTGAATGATTTTAGTGGTATAGCGAAGTCATAAACATCTTTTATCAATAAGGAAAAAACAAAAGGCATTGAAAACACCAGGCAAACCAGAAATCTGTCTAAGAAATCATGGCACAAATAAAAAACGGCTTAAAGTGGCATCAAAAAGCACCACTGAAAATCGATAGATCAAGAAAAATAAGTTTAAAAGTAACATTTATAATACCAAAAGTTATTACTAATAGACATACTAAAAATATAGTATTAACAAAAATTAAGAGAAATAATGGGCAAGCGGAGATGGAAAATAATTTATGTACATAGTAAATTAAATTTCTTAATCTTTCATAGCAAAAATTCCTTTCTTTTGTGATATATGCAACATACGAGCATAAAAGTTCATACCTTTTAGCTTTCTTTTTCTTGTACTAGTATAAAGAAAATAGCAAACATGGCCAAGGGTGGTTGCTCACATCTGTAATCCCAGCACTTTGGGAGGCTGAAGGGGGCAGATCACCTGAGGTCAGGAGTTCGAGACCAGCCTGACCAACATGGAGAAACCTCGTCTCTACTAAAAATACAAAATTAGCCGGGCGTGGTGGCACATGCTTGTAATCCCAGCTACTCGGGAGGCTGAGGCAGGAGGATTGCTTGAACCAAGGAGATGAAGATTGCAGTGAGCCGAGATCGCACCATTGCACTCCAGCCTGGGCAACAAGAGCAAAAGTCCATCTCAAAAAAAAAAAAAAAAAAGAGAGAGAGAGAGAAAGAAAAAGAAAATAGCAAACAGTTTGGAATAAACAGACGAGTTAAATCCTATATCTGTTACTTATAAACTGTGTGTCCATGGGCAATTTACTTAAGCTGTCTGAATGTTACTTGGGGAAATAAATTACAGAGTGAATCAAAAAGCCCAGCATAGCGTTTTGCATGTAGTAGATTCTTTATGAATAATTATTAGTATAGCTATTATTACACATAGAATCTTGAAACAAGAACTTAGCATCTGGTAAGGTTGATTACTACCTATCAACCTGGGATGTAGCTTCATTTAGAAAGTTTCAGAATGGGAAGATCTGTTGTTTTGCATTCATATTTAATATAATTAATTGCTTGAGTAAAAGAACAAAAAATGATTTAGTGTCTCAGTGGATGGAGAGAGGAACAGTGGTTTCCAGTCCATGCTACCATAATCCCTGGAGAGCCCCAAAAGTAATAATCAGTATCTCAGACCCAGGTGAAATATTTCAAAAATGTAAATGATATTTTACCAGAAGCTAAATAATATACCAAATTTCTTTGCTTTTGCTTGATGCAAAACCACGATTACTTTTGCACGAACCTAATAATGCTAACTCTTTTGTGAGTTAGTATTTGTGAGTTAGTATGGGTTAGTTTTTGCTCAATTGGCAGTTAGTTTTATATGCCTTGAAAAATTAAAATTGGAAATTATATTTACTGCTTAAAAGATGAAGTTCCTTTGGTAGAAACAGTTCTTTCATAAGATGAAGTCTGCATAAGAAAAATAATTGAAGTAGCCCTTTAGCATTATTTATTCCCTGTACCTCTGGTTAACATAATGAGGGGTTTCCTTGAGCACCCCGGCCCCTTGCTCAACCCTTAGATCTTCCAGGGAAGCATTGGGCCATGAGCTATGAGCCTAGGGTGGGGCTGGATAGCATAGCTTTGGTTCTTCTGCTTCTCTTTCCTGTGCAGGTGGAGAACCCATGATCAGCTGTTCTACTAGTGTCCTAAGTGGTACAAGGAGAGGACTCAAGCCACTGGGCGCAGCCTGGTGCAAATGGGTAAATTCAGTTTGGGTGTTCAGAATGCTCACTTTATTGATGCAATACACGCAAGCTGGGATTTTCTAATCCCAGTTTTTATCGATCAAAGCTTTAAACTGCATCCGCCTACCTGCTGCCCTCTCTCTCTCTCTCATTCTCTCTCTCTTTTTTTTAACTAAGGAGGGAGAAAGGGGACCGACTTCCTGAGCTTTCTAAAATTGCAACATAGTTCTAGTTGGGAACAACTATATTTGAGTTTTAGATGTCATAGAAGCAACTTGTTAAGCAATTACACAACCACTGAAGGAGATGAACAGAAATGTGAAACATATTTGAAATGTAAATAGCTGGCTACCTTGTGAGACAACACATGTAACACATAATTAACACAATTAGGCATCTGTAATAAAATTGTATTGAGAGATAAATTTACATGTTTTTATTTTTAGCAACCCATCTTAGTCTCCAAAAAGTGATGTATTCAGCAATGAGGCCCCAAATGTCTTTCCTCACCTTCTTGCCCTGAATTGTGAAACTTTAGTACTTAGGGGGATCAAGCCATATGTTTCTCATTATCATGAATATAACAACAGATTTGTAGCTGCCGTTTTTTAAAAATAATTCTTGCAAAGTCTTTCCATCTTGACCTGTGAAACAAAGAATTGGATGGAGCAAATAAAAAGATAATATAAAGGAATGTATAGCCAGGTTCAGGCTATGATAACATTTGAGGATCAAAATATATACTAAATATTAATGTTAATACTGATCTTAATACTCAACAAAGCTTAATTTTTCTTTTTAATAAAATTAAATAAGTTAGTAATATATAACTACTCCTAGATGTCTTCCTAAAGTCTAAGTTAACAGCTTCTTAATTGAAAATGCTTTTGATAAATTAAAATAATGACAGGATGATTCTATTTGGTGTAGTACAAGTTGATTTTATTCTTTAAAAAAAAAGCAGTTTAAAAAATGTTTGAGACGTTAGTAAAACCAGCCTGCAAACATATTTCTAAAACCAGTCATAGGCTATAGGATCTCATAAAAGGAAAGAAGGGAAGGAAGGAAGGAATGGAGGAAGGGAAGGGAAGGAAAGAAGGAAGGAAGAGAAGGGAAGGGAAGGAAAGCAAAGGAAGGGAGAAGAGGAGAGGGAAGGGGACAGGAAGGCAGAGGAAGGGAGAAGAGGGGAGAGAAGAGGAGAAGAGGGGAGAGGAGGGGAGAGGAGGGGAGGGAAAGGGAGGGGAGGGGAGGGAAAGGGAGGGGAGGGGAGGGGAGGGATAGAAGGAGGAAGAGAGGAAAGAAGGAAGGAAGGGAGGAAGGAAAGAGAAAAAGGAGAAGGCTTTAAGATCAATCTTTAAAAAAGAGTTTTAACAAGGTGTTAAAACCACTCTACAGTTATATCAATAGCTATAGGCTCTGTTATTCAAATTCTTTACTCTGGGAATCAGCAATTTTGTTTTAGTTTTTATAAAAGATATTAAATATGTGCTTAGGATCTAGGTATCTTAATCATTTTTAATGGGAAAGAGTTCATTCAACAAAAAAATGGTGTGTTAGGATACATGACATGATATAGAGTCACCTTCATATTATTCTTTAATTTTAGTCAAGTCCATAAATAATTAATTGGTTAATTATGGGTCAATGCCTATTTACAACTAATAACTCAGTTTCTCACAATAATTAAAAAATTATTGAGCATTTGCTATTATTTTCAGTTGGTACTTTACATGCAAACCAGATTAGAAGACTCCCTTTAAAAAAATAATTTCAGTTAAATATTCTATTATGTGGGAGGGAAATATACCAGGGTTGAAGTTAAATAACTTAAATGTCTTTATTATTTAAAAAAAAATAGCCTTACTAACACAGCGACTTTGCAATATCAAGGTGTTTTTACCAATTGCAAACCCATTCAGATAAGTTACAGGTGTCAAATACAGTTGATATTTTCATTTTGGTTTCTTTATTCTAAGTTACTGAGTTTGCATCTTTCTTGATGTTTTACCCGTGGGGTGACTTGACCAGTGTGGCAGCTGGGCCAGTTTTCTGTCCACACAACTCCTAATGTCTGCACTCTAGGTATTCCCCTGCTCCAGTAACTTAAAATGCAGACAGTTAGGGTCCCTAAATTAGACCTTAGTTTATGTAAAGTTCTGCTCACAAAAAAATCATTCATTTGTTCCAGAAGGTGTATTTGAGTCTCATTAAAAAAAAAATGAAAGAATGAAAAAAAAACTTTTTAAAAGTCAAAATGCGTAACTATATGTCATATTGACAACGCAAGTCAACTAAATTTTCATATTCATGGAAATTTCACATTTATATTTGGATGCAGTAGAGTTTCCTAGATATTTAAAGTTTCTGGAATGGAAAGCATCTTAGTTTGCCTCTAGATTACATCAAAACAGCTTATGTAGAAGCCGATAATTCCAACAAGCTTTTTGGTCGCACACCAATAAACTGTGAGCCTATTTAAACTGTACTTAGTCAAATTATTTTGCATTAAAAAAATCAGCATGTATAAATATTTTCAGATTGGAAATATTAAGGCTTCCTTTGAGATAATATGCCTATTACTACATTTTAAAATTCCTTAATTATCAGTTATACAAATTCAGTACTGGATGTGATTGAAGGGTATTTTAATGATGAAAAGCAGACATACATTTTAAATACAATATTTCAAATTTGTAAATACCTTAGAAGTACAAACCACTTAGAATAGCATTATGGCATAAGTGGAAGAAAGTACGATTTAATTGGGATAGATGAAGATGAAGATTTAATCCTGTCCATTTTTCTAATGTTTAGATTCATAAAAATATTCAGTAGTGGATAATGAATTAAAATTTTGTTTTTCAAATCAGCTTTTTCAGTCTGCAGAGATGTATATTGCCTCACTGGGCATTGCCAGGCATTCATTAGTGAGCAAGTATAAACTTTTCACCTCCCACCTCCATGGGACAAGAAACCATTCATAAACATAGGAGGCGCCCACAAATGCAAAGGTGAACATACCTAGTTTTTGCTGCACATCAGAAATCATACAATTTTTTTTCAAATTTTTGGAAGAAATCTGTTAGTTTAGAAACCCTCCAGAAGAAAAAATCAATTGGCTTTCAAACTCATAGTGTATGTCCATTAAAAAAATGTTTTAAATATTTATATCACTGCCTACAAAATACAAAAGAAAAAGGCAGCTTAATTATTTAATTAAAAGTTTTAAGATGGGAAGTATGCTACTAGTGTTCTGGAGGGAAAAAAAGCCAATTACTAAAACATAAACTCGGCGTTTATACATGTGAAATTATTTCATGGAGTAAGAAAAGAATGCAACAAAATAAAAATGAGAAGGAAAGAAATTGAATAAAACAACTAATAAATTACTGGTTTGATCCAATTTTGTGCTTTCCTTAATGGTTGTGTTGGCATCATATAGTCACAGACTGTGTTTGTGACAGTTATATGACTTCTCTATGGCTACAAACATTTTTTAATGTAAAATTTTAAAAAGCCATCTATTAATAATTCCACAGTGCCCCAAGTGTCCGAAAAGACAGATTCACAACGAATTCCTGGTTTGTGCAAAACACTACCCAGCACGCAAGTTCTTACATATTTCACAATGCTTCAACTTTAAATAGGGAAGAATACCAATGGGTCTTAAAATATGAGAAATTTGCTTGAAAAAAATTACTATTTTTCTTTGTTACTTTTTTTTTTTTTTTGACAGAGTCTCACTCTGTCGCCCAGGCTGGAGTGCAGTGGTGTGATCTCTGCGCACTGCAACCTACATCTCCTAGGTTCAAGCAATTCTCCTGTCTCAGCCTGCCGAGTAGCTGCGACTACAGGTGCACTCCATGATGCCTAGCTAATTTTTTTGTAAAGAATACTATTTTAACAAAACATTTTAAAGGTTAGTCAGTTACACAGAACAATGAACCATTACGCATATACATATAATGACCTTATCAGAAGATCTTATTATGATCTTCTGATTTTCTTAAAACAAATCCAAAATCAATCTCAATGGTTCATTCTCTATTCTACTTCCCCATAACTTTCATACAGAGGCCCTGTTGCAATGTCATCTTATTGGTCATTTCATTACTGGGGAAAGAAAATAATATGAAGTAGATTCCAAGTGTCTTGCTGGAAGATACTAGCCCACCTTATTCCTGTGACTTGTCTGAGAGACTTGTACCTTTACCATCTTCCCCTTGCCAACCTTCAGATTCAGCACAATTTTAAATGTATTGCCAAATGGCTTTATTTTTTATTTGTAGATATTTAGGGGTTACAAGTGCAGATTTCTTACTTGCATATATTGCATAGTAGTGAAGTCTGGGCTTCTTGTGTAACTTTCACCCAAATAGTGAACATTGTACCCAGTAGGTAATTTTTCAGCCCTCACCCTCTCCCACTCTCCCACCTTTTGGAGTCTCCAGTGTCTATTATTCCACTCTGTGTGTCTGTGTGTACCCAGTGTTTAGCTCTAACTTATAAGTGAGGATATGTGTATTTGCCTTTCTGTTTCTGAGTTACTTCATTTAGGATCATGGGCCCAGTTCCATCCATGTTGCTGCAAAAAACATGATTCTATTATTTTCATGGCTGAATAATATTCCATGGTGTGTATACCACATTGCCTTTATCTAATCCTCTTTTGATGGACACTTACCTTGATTTCATATCTTTGCATTTGTGAATAGTGCTGCAATACACAAAGGAGTGCAGGTGTCTTCTTGATATGATATCTTTCCCTTTGGGTAGATACCCAGTTGTGGGACTGCTGGGTCGAATGGTAGTTCTATTTTTAGTTCTCTAATAAACCTCTACACTGTTTCCTGTAAAAGTTGTACTAATTTACCTTCTCACGAACAGTGTATAAGCATTCTCTTTTCTGGGCATCCTCATCAACATTTGTTGTCTTTTGACTTCTTAATAATAGCCATTCTGGCTCATGTAAGATGGTTTCTCATTGGTTTTGATTTGCATTTCTCTGATGAATGGTGATGAGCATTTTTTCATGTTTGTTGGCTGCTTGTATGTCTCCTTTTGTAAACTGTCTATTCATGTCTTTTGCCCACTTTTTAATGGGGTTATTTGTTTTTTTCTTGTTGAGCTGTTTGAGGTTTGTAGACTCTGGATATTAGCTTTTTACTGGACTTGTAGTTTGCAAATATTTTTTCCTATTCTGTAGGTTGTCTGTTTACTCTGTTGATTTTTTTTTTTTTGAAATGGAGTCTTGCTTTGTTGCCCAGGCTGGAGTGCAGTGGCACGATCTTGGCTCACTGCAACCTCCACCTCCCAGGTTCAAGTAATTCTCCTGCTTCAGCCTCCCAAGTAGCTGGGACTACAGGCACACGCCACCACACTCAGCTAATTTTCATATTTTTAGTAGAGGTGGGGTTTCACCATACTGGTCAGGCTGGTCTTGAACTCCTGACCTTGTGATCTGCCCACCTCGGCCTCCCAAAGTGCTGGGATTACAGGTGTGAGCCACCTCACTGGGCTGATTGTTTCTTTCTTTTTCTTTTTTTTTCCATTTGTTTGTGTCCTCTCTTATTTCCTTGAGCAGTGGTTTGTGGTTCTCCATGAAGAGGTCCTTCACATCCCTTGTAAGTTGTATTCCTAGGTATTTTATTTTCTTTGTTGCAATTGTAAATGGGAGTTCACTCATGATTTGGCTCTCCCATTTCCTCAGCCCTCCCTCTCCGTCTGCCCCTTTCCTTTACAGCCCCGGGCTTTCATAGGGTTGGCTTCATGGCTCCATAGCTCTTAAACTAACCCTGATCCCAACCCACCTTTCCCCACCCCAGCTGAGTAACATCCACTTCAGATTTAAGCAAGATGATTATCATTTCCTCTTGTCCCTCCCTCTGACCCTGAGGGCAGTGGTTCTCAAACTCTATGGCTTCAAGACCTCTATCAAACCTTAAGTATGTCAACTCTGATTTCTTTGAGCAGTAGTTTGCAGTTCTCCTTGTAGAGATCTTTCACCTCCCTAGTTAGCTGTATTCCAAGTTATTTTATTCTTTTTGTGGCAATTGTGAATGGGAGTTTTTTCATGATTTGGCTCTCAGCTTGGCTCTTGTTGGTGTGTAGGAATGCCAGTGATTTTTGCATATTGATTTTGTATCCTGAGACTTTGCTGAAGTAGTTTATCAGCTTAAGAAGGTTTTGGGCTGAAACAATGAGATTTTCTAGACATAGGATTGTGTCATCTACAAACAGGGATAGTTTGATTTTCTCTCTTCCTATTTGAATGCCCTTTATTTATTTCTCTTGCCTGATTGCCCTGGCCAGAACTTCCAACACTATGTTGAATAGGAGTGATGAGAGAGGGCAAACTTGTCTTGTGCTGGTTTTCAAGGTGAATGCTTCCAGCTTTTGCCCATTCAGTATGATGTTGGCTGTGGGTTTGTCATATATGGCTCTTATTATTTTGAGGTATGTTTCTGCAATACCTAGTTTATTAAGCATTTTTAACATAAATGGATGTTGAATTTTATCAAAAGCCTTTCCAGCATCTATTGAGATAACCATGTGATTTTTGTCTTTAGTCCTGCTTATGCAATAAATCACAATTATTGATTCGTGTATGTTGAACCAAACTTGCATTCCAGGAATGAAGCCTACTTGACCTTAGTGGACAAGCTTTTTGATGTGCTGCTGGATTCAGTTTCCCAGTATTTTGTTGAGGATTTTTGCATCAATGTTCATTAAGGATTTAGGCCTGAACTTTTTATTGCTGTTGTTGTTGTTGTTGTACCTCTGCTAGGTTTTGGTATCAGAATGATGCTGGCCCCATAGAATGACTAAGGGAGGAATCCCTCCTCCTCAATTTTTTGGAATAGTTTCAGAAGGAATAGTACCAGCTCTACTTTGTACATCTGGTAGAATTCAGCTGTGAATCTGTCTGGTCCTGGGCTTTTTGTTTGTTTGTTTGTTTTAGGTTATTTGTTACTGTCCCCATTTCAGAGCTTGTTATTGGTCCATTCAGGGACTCAAGTTCTTCCTGGTTCAGTCTTGGGAGGAGGTATGTGTCCAGAAATTCATCCATTTCTTGTAGACTTTCTAGTTTATGTACATAGAGGTGTTTACAATATTCTGTAATTGTTGTTTGTATTTCTGTGGAGTCAGTGGTAATATCCCCCTTGTTGTTTCTGATTGTGTTTATTTGAATCTTCTCTCTTTTCTTCTTTATTAGTCTAGCTAATAATCTATCTATTTTATTAATATTTTCAAAGCATTAGTTCTTGGATTTATTGATCTTTTGATGTTTTTTCATGTCTCAGTATCCTTCAGTTCAGCTCTGATTTTGGTTATTTCTTGTCTTCTGCTAGCTTAATTAATATCATTAAAATGGCCATACTGCCCAAAGCAATTTATAGATTCAATTCTATTCCTATTAAACCACAATTGACATTCTTTACAGAACTAGAAAAAAACTATTTTACAATTCGTATGGAACCAAAAAGGAGCCTGAATAGCTAAGGCAATCCTAAATTAAAAGAACAAAGCTGGAGGCCTAATGCTACCAGACTTCAAACTATACTACTGGGCTACGGTAACCAAAGCCACATGGTAGTGTTACAGAAACAGATACATAGAGCAATGAAATGGAATAGAGAACCCAGAAATAAGACCACACACCTACAACTATCTGATCTTCTACAAACCTGACAAAAGCAAGCAATGGAGAAATGATTCCCTATTTAATTAATGGTGCAGGAATAACTGGCTAGCCATATGCAGAAGATTGAAACTGGACCTCTTCCTTACACCATATACAAATATTAACTCAAAATGGATTAAAGACTTAAATGTAAAACCCAACAATATAAAAACCCTGGAAGACAACTTGGCAGTACGATTTGGGACTTAGGCATGGGCAAAGATTTCATGAAGGAGATGCCAAAAGCAATTGCGACAAAATCAAAAATTGACAAATAATATCTAATTAAACTAAAGAGCTTCTGCACAGCAAATAAAACTATCAGGAGAGAAAACATACAACCTACAGAATGGGAGAACATTTTCGCAAACTATGCATCTGATAAGGGTCTAATAATATCCAGCATCTACAAGAAACTTAAACAAATTTAAAGAAAAAAACAATCCCATTAAAAAATGGGCAAAGGACATGAACAGACACTTTTCAAAAGCAGACATACATGTGGCCAAGCATATGGAAAGAAGCTCAACATCACTGATCATTAGAGAAATGTAAATCAAAACCAGAATGAGATACCATCTCATACCAGTCAGAATGGCTATTGTTAAAAAGTCAAAAGACAGCAAATGCTGGTAAGATTTTGGAAGAAAAGAAATGCTTATGCACTGTTGGTGAGAGTGTAAATTAGTTCAACTATGTGGAAGAATTCTGTTATAAAGACACATGCATGCATATGTTCATTGCAGCACTATTCACAATAGCAAAGACATGGAATCAACCTACATGCTCATCAATGATGGACTGGATAAAGAAAATGTGATACATATACACTGTGGAATACTATGCAGTCATAAAAAAGAATGAGGTCATGTCCTTTGCAGGGACGTGGATGTAACTGGAGGCCCTTATCCTTAACAAACTAACACAGGAACAGAAAACCAAATATCATATGTTCTCAGTTACAAGTGGGAGCTAAATAATGAGATCACACAGACACAAAGAGGGGGAGAACACACACTGGGGCCTATTGAAGGGTGGAGGACGGGAGGAAGGAGAGGAATAGGGAAAATAACTAATGTGTACTAGGCTTAATACCTGGGTGATGAAATAATCTGTACAACAAACCCCTGTAAAAATGCAAGTTTATCTATGTAACAAAACTGCCCTTGTACCCCTGGATCTAAACTAAAAGTTAAAAAAAAATTTCATATGACTGAGGACCCTAAAGAGCTTTTGCTTATGTGAGTTACAGTTGTCACTATTTATGGTATTAGAAATTAAGATAGAAAATTATTAAATACTTATTTATTTACATAGAAATGACAATGCTAAGCCCCCAATAATAAATATATTAATGTAGGTAACATTTTATAAATAACTACATTTTTTGAAACAAAAAAGTAGAAAACGGCATTGTTTTACATTTTTGTGACTCTTTTTTTTTTTTTTTTTTTTGATGGAGTCTCGCTCTGTTGCTTACTGCAAGCTCTGCCTACTGGGTTGGCGCCATTCTCCTGCCTCAGCCTCCCAAGTAGCTGGGACTACAGGCGCCTGCCACCACGCCCAACTAAGTTTTTGTATTTTTAGTAGAGACGGGGTTTCATCATGCTAGCCAGGATGGTCTTGATCTCCTGACCTCGTGATCTGCCCACCTAGGCCTCCCAAAGGGCTGGGATTACAGGCGTGAGCCACCACGCCCGGCTGCGACTCTTTTTAATGTATGACTTTTTTTTTTATATACTTAGTAGGAAAAAGCTGAATTCTCATATCTGCTTCTGCATTCAATCTGTTGTGATATGCAGTTTGAGTTGAAGTACAGTATATTAAAACTTGGTCTTACAAAGATATGTGGTTAGAAAATGAGGTTTGGTATTTTAATAGTCTTTCCAATAATTATGGCTATTCTTTAGTAATACAATAAAACTTGACAAATGGTAGTTCCTAAAAGTTAGTCATAATATGTAATCTGAAACACATCAATGCAATTTTTATATCTGTTTTTACATCACAATCTTTTGGTCATGCACTTTGAAAGAATATTTTACCTATGCATGGCTTGTGGTATTGGTCATAAGGAACATATATCAGTTTGCTAAGTTACGCAGCTCTTTCAGATGTTAACACATTTCATTATGTAATATAAAAAAATCACACTCATTAATATCATCACGGATCTTGACAGAAAAGTCTTGAAATATCAAGAAGCTGTTAAGATCCTGGTGGTGAATACAAGTTTTCAAAAATTCCAATTTTTATTCAAAAAGCTCAAATTTTATCACAGGCAACAAACACTATCAGTTGTTTTCCTTGAAGTGACAGATTCTTGTTCATCTTCAAGAAAATGTCTGCCAAATATCCATGTATGCATAACCGTATTTAGTCTGTCAGGCATTCTTTCAAATAAAAAGATACATAGAGCATTGAGTCAGCTTGTCATTCTAACAATCACACAGGTGCTTTTCCTGGGGATATCACCCATACTTCGGTGGTGGCAGAAGTGTGCAAAAGCCCATTTTATCACACAGAATATTACAAATACACGAACTTAAGTGTTGATATTTTTAAAAATTAATACTTCACCCAGGATATTCTTTACCCAGAGAAACTGCCCCCTACCCCTGCCACTGAGATGTGTGCTGGGGAAGAAGACTGCTAATAGAGCGTGGTGTCTGACTCAGGCTCCTGTAGTTTTGCCCACCTTTGCTTTTGTATCATCAGTGCAAAGATACACAGTGAAAGATACATCTTGGTATCACCGTGCAAATAGCTTCACCTCATGCCAGGATTTCAGAGACTCCCAGGGGTCCATGGACCAGTCGTTGAGAATGCTTGGTCTAGGGTTTTCATGCTTCAACCTTTCTCAGGGTGAAAAAAGAAACTGGAGAAGAGAGACTTTTCCAGGGAGGAGTAGCAGGTAAGGACAATCCCAGGGGAAATCTGGAAAGTTGAAAGGTTTTGATCAGATGATCCAGGAGGGGCCAAGTCCTGAGACATAGAAGGGGAGGTGGGGAATTGTGGGCTGATTGGAAGTTGGTTCTGATACCTTCAACTTTCAAACTACATGGTAAATTATGGTGAAAGCATCAGGGCTGAAGGGAAAGGTGGAGAAGGCCACTGATGCCCAGCACAGCCACCTCCACTCCTAAACAAATTCAGGGAAATCTCAGCATGGGTGCTAATGTGGTAATAGTTCTCCTAGCTCAGCACCTCTCTAGGCAGCATATTCAACTGTGACCTTTCAAAAACCACCATCCTCTAACCTGGGAATTGACCATTTTTTTCTGTGAAGGCCAAAGAGTAAATATTTTATATTTTGTGGGCTATACTGCCTCTGTGCAACTAATGAACTCTGTGGTTGTGACACATAAGTCTCCACGAATATATGTATGACCATGAAATTTGGATTTCATAGAATTTTCCTGTGTCACAAAATGTTCTTCTCTTGATTTTTTTTTCAGCCACTTAAAATTTTTAAAAACATTTTTAGATTACAGGCTGTAAAAAAACAAAACAAAACAAAACAACAACAACAACAGGAACTGGGCTGCATATGGACCGTGGGTGGAAATTTGCAAACCTCTGTTGTAATTCAAACTTAATGGCAAAAATTTGGAGTGCCGTGAAGGGTAACTTGGATAAATGAAGGCCTTGTAGTATTCCTCCATTTATACCTCCATTTCAGGCTGGCCTTTTGCAGAGTACAGGCTGCATTGTTGTTATTTTATTGTGTTTTATTTTATATTTTAGAGCCAGGTCTTGCTATGTTGCCCAGGCTGGTCTCAAACTCCTGGCCTCAAGTGATCCTCCAGCCTCAGCCTCCTGAGTAGCTGGGATTACAGGTGTATGCCACTGTACCTGGCTTTGCATTGCTTTTATAATGTTGGTGATAAAATTCACAAGGTATTGAGACAAAAGGTCATGAAACATAAATTATACAACACAACATAGCATAACACATTGTAATATATTGTGATAAAAACACGGGTGATGTATTTATTAAATTCTGCCAGTTCTCATCCATAGAGATCGTCCACAAAATGGTATTTGCACCAAAAAAAGGGAAAACGACTAAACAGATGACTCCCCTCTGCTTTTGGTCCCAGGCAGAATTTTTTTTTTTAAATCTGAAAGCAGAAACATGACTTTCCCTAAGCAACTCAGTTCTGCAAGATCTAACCTGTTAAATAATGCTGTTGTGAAAGCTCAGATTAAGTAACTGGATTTTCTTTATCCCAAGAAGGCCTTCCCTGCCTCTTCAGAGTTTAGCAGCTCTGTAAGCCCCAGTTCAAATCTTATGTTCTCTATAAAGCATTCCCTTGTCTAAGTCATCTCATATCTGAATTCTTGGCATTCATTTATGATACTGTTTATTTGACAATTATATACTGATTTATAGGGTCTTTTCTGGTGTTTTCTTAAACAAAATGTTTTGATTCTTGAATAGTTAACTGTAAACTCCTTGAGAATCGCAATCCTCTTCTAGTTTCTTGTATTTTCTATGTCCCCTCCACAATGTTTCACTCATAGTAAGAGCAACTCAATAAGTACTCAGTTAAAAGCAAACGCAAGTAAAAGAATACAGTTTTTGGCTTATTATTATTCTTCAGGACTTCTCCATTCAATTTCTTCTCTAGTCTAATTTCTCAATTAGTATGCATCTTGCTCTAGACTTTTTAATCTACTCAGGAATTTTTTTAATCCAACATGGAATTTACAGACTTGTTAGTTTATTTGCTTTTTCAGCACATCGATAACCCTTGACTGAAAGCACTGGTTCTCCAACATTCTGTTGAAATTAATTTGGTGCTCCATGAGTTGAAGCTAGTGAAACCTCATGACAGTGGATTTCCCTGCAAAAGTCCTTTTTTGCTCGTAATGAGCCAGTATTAATGTTTCACAACTTCTTGTGCTCAAATTAGATCTTCATAATGGTATAACAGAAAAAAATGGCTCATTGGCCTAACACACAAAAATAAAACCAGAGAGGTTAAATAATGAAAACCATACAGACCGCTATGGTAGAGCCACAAAGTATCTCTCATATTTTTGACAAATGCAGCTCTTACTGTTGGCTAATCATGACTGCTTTTCTGGTTTTTTCTTTTCAAATTATTCATCTAAACTACATTGAGGTGTCATTTTGATGTGGACAGAGGCTTTCTGTCATGCTTAGCTTGATTCTTCACCATGAACCAGTTTGATTAGACCCCTGACCTTCAAAAAGCTTCTGGAGTTGAATCTGGAAAATGGGTATAGACTTAGAATGCAGGTACAGAGTTAGCACTGGAGAAACGGTGCTGGGAAACTGTATCAATTTTTACAGGAAAATTGGCAAATCTATTGCAATTTTATTTTACTCACTGTATTACCTGTAGGCCATTAATAAAATAAAATTTATCTGGCAACTTGTCTTTGATAATCAGTGATGTGACTGAAAACTGAAGTTGGAAACTGTGTTTCTAAAGCATGTTGTTTTGTGGTGTCATATTTTTCCATTTCTATTGTCTTCCAATATAGTCAATTCTTCTTTAAACAGTCAATAAAATTCCTCACCATTTTGTGACTCCGATGACTAAATTCATGGATCCAACAATTGCCTAATCTAAATTGGAAGAAACAACAGGAAGAAAGGATACGTTTTAATTTTGCCTATGTAGGTAGTCTCTTATCATGTCTTTAGGAATTGAATACCAACTTTTTTGTTACCTATCATTTTTATTCTTAGATAAGGAGTAAAAACACAAATTTTATATAACCAGATAGTTATTATAAAACTAAGCCAATATCTTTGTCTTTCTTCTTCTTTTTATTTTATTTTACCTTATTTTATTTTATTGTGGTAGTAACAATGTGAGATCTACTGTCTTAACAAATTTTTCATGTGTAATACATATTGTTAATTATAGAGATAATGCTCTGCAGCGGATCTCTAGAATTTATTCATCTTGCATAATTGACACTTTATGCCCATTAATTAGCAATTCCCATGTTCCCCTCCCGCCGCCCCTGGCAAGCACTATTCTACTCTCTGATTCTATGAGTTTGACTCTATGAGATACCTTATATATTATAATCATGCAGTATTTGTTCTTTTGTGACTGGCTTATTTCACTTAGCATAATATCCTCAAGATTTCTCCATGTTGTAACATTTTCAGTATTTCCTTCCTTTTTAAGGCTAAATAATATACCACAGTATTTATACACCACACTTTCTTTATCCATTCATCCTTCAGCAGACATTTAGGTTGTTTCTACATCTTGGCTATTGTAAATAGTGCTTTAATGAACATTGGAGTGCTAATATATCCTCAAGATTCTGATTTCCATTCTTTGAGATATGTATGCAGAATTGGGTTTGCTGGATCAGATTTATTCTATTTTTAATTTTTTGAAGAATCCCTATATTTTCCATATTGACGTCACTATTTAGCATTCCCACCAAATACGTACAAGGGGTTCCAATTTCTCAGCATCTTTGTCAACACTTTAGTATTTTGATTTTTGATAATAGCCATCCTAACAGTGTGAGGTAATACAAAATAGGATATTACATATATATTACAATATATTACATATATGTGTAATATATTGTAATATATATGTAATATATTATAATATATTATAATTATCTCATGGTTTCAATTCACCTTTCCTTGGTTATTAGTGATATTGAGCATTTTTTTCATATGCCTGTTGGCCATTTGTATGTCTTCTTGGGAGAAATGTCTATTCAAGTCTATAACCCTTTTTTTTTATTTTTGTTATTGAGTTGTGAGAATTTCTTATGAATTTTGGAAATTAACTTCTTATCTGATAAATGGTTTAAAAATATTTTTTTTTCCCATTCAAAAAGTTGACATTTTAAATATGGAGTGTTTCCTTTGGTATGTACAGACTTTTTGGTTTGATGCAGTCCAACTAATCAAATTTTTCTTGCTACCTTGTGCTTTTAGGGTTAGATCTATGTAATCATTGCAAAGACCAACATCATCAAGCTTTTTTTCATGTTTTCTTCTGGGAGTTTATGGTTTCAGGTCTTATGTTTAAATCTTTAATCCATTTAAAGATAATTTTGTGTGTGATATAACAGGACAATTTCATCCTTTTGCACGTGGATCTTTAGTTTTACGAACAAAATTTGTTGAAGAGAATATTCTTTACTCATTGTATATTCTTACACTCTAGTTGAAGATCAGTTGACCAAAAATGTACAGACTGATTTCTGGTCTCTTTAATCTATTCTATTGGTCTATATGTCTGTCCTTATGCCCAGTACCACAATGTTTTAATTACTATAGAATTGTAATATATTTTTAAATTAGGAAGTGTGATGTCTCCAGATTTGTTCTTCTTGCTCAAGGTTGTTTTGTCTGTTCAGAGTCTTTTTTGGTTCCATAAGAATTTTAGTGTCTTTTATCCTATTTTGTAGAAATATACCCTAGTAATTTTGATAGGAATTGCATTAAATTTAGAGATTACTTTGGAAAGAGTGGACATTTTAACAATATTAAGTCCTCCAATCCATGAATATAGGTTATCTTTCCTTTTGCTCATGACTTTCAAAATTTCTTTTATCAATGTTTTATAGTTTTCAGTTTAATAGTCTTTTACTTTCTTAGTTAAGTTTATTCCTAAGTATTATTTTTGGATAGTATTTTGTGAGCATATAGAATTGTAACTGGTTTTTTATGTTGTTTTTTATTCCATAACTTTACTGAATTCATTTATGTTCTAACAGATTTTTGTATTAGTTCAGTGCAAAAGTAATTGCGGTGTTTGCCATTGGCAAACACCGCAATTACTTTTGCACCAACATAATAGAGTACTTAGGGTTTTCTGTAAATAAAATCATGTCATCTGCAAACAGGGACAAGTTTACATCTTCATTTCTTATTTTGGTGTCTTTTATTTCTTCTTCTTGCCTAATTGCTTTGGATAGGAATTCCAGTACTATGTTGAATAGAAGTGGTGAGAATAGGCATTCTTCTCTATTCCTGATCTTAGAGTAAAGGCCTTCAACTTTTCACCTTTGAGTATTATGTTAGCTGGGGGCTTTTCATGTATGTCCTTTATAATGTTGAGGTAATTTCTGTCTATTCCTAGTTTGTTGAGAATTTTTGTCATGAAAGGGTGTTGAATTTTATCAAATGCCTTTTCTGTATTTATTGAGAAGATCACGTGATTTTAGCCTTCATTCTGTTGAAGTGGTGTGTCACATTAATTGATTTGCACGTGTTTAACCATCCTTGCATCCCATCTAACTTGGTCGGGGTGTATGATCCTTGTAATCTGCTGTTGAATTTTGTTTACTAATGTTCTGATGAGGATTTTTGAATCTATGTTCACCAGAGATATTGGGCTATAATTTCCTTTTTGTGTCTGGTTTTGTTATCAGGGTGATATGGTTTGGCTGTGTTCCCACCCAAATTTCATCTTGAATTGTAGTTCCATAATCACCATGTGTCCTGGGAAGGACTCTGTGGGAGGTAATTGAATCATGGAGGCGGTTACCCCCGTGCTGCTGTTCTTATGATAGCACGTGAGTTATCATGAGATCTGATGGCATTATAAGGGGCTTTCCCCTCTTTGCTCAGCACTTCTCTCTCCTGCCACCATGTGAAGAAGGATGTGTTTGCTTCCCTTTCTGCCATGATTCTAAGTTTCCTGAGGCCTCCCCAGCCATGTGGAAATGTGAGTCAATTAAACCTCTTTCCTTTATAAATTACCCAGTCTCGGGCAGTTCTTTATAGCAGCGTAAGAACGGACTAATACACGTGGTAATGCTGGCTTCACAAAACTACTTTAGAAATGTTCCTTACTCTTCCTTTGTTTGGAAAGAATTTGAGTAAGATTGGGGTTAATTCTTCTTTTAATGTTTGATAGAGTTTACCCATAAAGCCATCTGGTCCTGGGATTTTTATTGTTGTTGAGAGGTTTTTTGTTTTTGAGACAGAATCTCGCTCTGTCGCCCAGGCTGGAGTGCAGTGGCGCGATCTCTGCTCACTGCAAGCTCCACCTCCCGGTTTCATGCCATTCTCCTGCCTCAGCCTCCCCAGTAGCTGGTACCACAGGAGCCCGCCACCATGCCCGACAATTTTTTTTTTTTTTTTTTTAGTAGAGATGGGGTTTCACCGCGTTAGCCAGGATGGTTTCGATCTCCTGACCTCGTGATCCACCCGCCTCGGCCTCCCAAAGTGCTGGGATTACAGGCGTGAGCCACCGTGCCCGGCCGAGAGGTTTTTAATTACC